>NC_036857.1:29200134-29292634 GCF_002910315.2 Salvelinus sp. IW2-2015
TCCTATGTTCTTATATCGTTAATGAAGAAAGAATACAGCGGTAAATATCACAGAGTGGGCCTTGAAATGCCTTTTATCCTCTATTGAACTAACTGCCATCGATAGGTCTTTTCAGGCAGATGGGCTCTTTGCTTCCCTAAAATGAAAGGTGTAAGACCAGGGAGTTGGGTATCAAATCTGACCCCAGCCTGGTGTGTGTGTATGTTGTGCGTGAGCTTTACAACTGCAAATTGGAACAAATTCCCAAAGTCTCTTTTCTAATGGATAAATAAAGACGACGAGTTTTGTAAAGAGTCACATTGCCAAGGTTTTCGTGTCTTTCTCTTTCAGGAGAGTCTGGAGTATATCTTCCTGGTGATCTTTACGTTAGAGTGCTTTCTGAAGATAATAGCATACGGCTTTGTATTCCACGAGGGAGCCTATCTACGGAACGCTTGGAACTTACTGGACTTCGTCATTGTCTTCATGGGGTAAGACGTGCCCTATGGGAGGGCTCCGTATGGAAGCCAATCAATCAAGCTAGCACTGTATGGTTTGGGTCTGCACAACAGCGTATTCCGGTCACATTCAGTTTTATGCCAGTAGATTATAAAGGGGGCATACAATGCATTACAACCACACCACAATGCATTACAACCACACCACAATGCATTACAACCACACCACAATGCATTACAACCACACCACAATGCATTACAACACACCAAAATGCATTACAACCACACCACAATGCATTACAACCACACCACAATGCATTACAACCACACCACAATGCATTACAACCACACCACAATGCATTATGCTTGGCTTTAGTTGGCTTCAGGTAAAGGGTTACAGAGAAAGTCGATTGTTTAGTATCTCTGCGGTGTTCAGTTAGTTGCATGACACTCTATAATGTCCTATGTAGCTGTTATAAAGGCTTTATGAATGCGTACCTAGTGAGCCTACAGTAAAAGTGTCACCAGTTACTAATTCTGTCTGTTGTTTTTCTCCTGCAGCCTCTTCACCATCGCCCTGGACACCATCAACTATCTAGCAGGCATTCACATGGAGAAGGGAGGAGGGTTAGATATGAAGGCCCTCAGAGCATTCAGGGTGCTCAGGCCCCTACGTCTCGTAACTGGAGTCCCCAGTAAGGACCGACACATCACGCAAACACGCACGCGCACACATGCCAGCACATACAGTGGGGCAAAAAAGTATTTAGTCAGCCACCAATTGTGCAAGTTCTCCCACTTAAAAAGATGAGAGAGGCCTGTAATTTTCATCATAGGTACACTTCAACTATGACAGACAAAATGAGAAGAAAAAAAACAGAAAATCACATTGTAGGATTGTTCAAACAGGTGCCATTAATACAGGTAACGAGTGGAGGACAGAGGAGCCTCTTAAAGAAGAAGTTACAGGTCTGTGAGAAGCCAGAAATCTTGCTTGTTTGTAGGTGACCAAATACTTATTTTCCACCCTAATTTGCAAATAAATTCATAAAAAATCCTACAATGTGATTTTCTGGATTTTCTTTTCTCATTTTGTCTGTCATAGTTGAAGTGTACCTATGATGAAAATTACAGGCCTCTCTCATCTTTTTAAGTGGGAGAACTTGCACAATTGGTAGCTGACTAAATACTTTTTTGCCCCACTGTACGCCCGCACATTGTTTGATGCTTCAGTTGTTTGATTCTCCAGTGCAGCGTTTCGACCAGAAGTTCTTCGTCAGGCTTCGAGTAACATTCACAGTGGGTAGTAGTGGGTCACACTGTCATCTCCTTCCATTATGTTTTACAATATTGTTTCTTCAGGTTTTAGCTTAGGGCACATTTCTGTTTCTTTAACACACCATTGACCCTCGTTGGCTAATATGTCTGTTTTTTTTAAATGTAAATAGTACTGAGGTAGTGAGCTCCTCCCTGTTGTTCCCCTCCAGGCCTGCAGGTGGTGATGAACTCTATCCTGAAGGCAATGCTGCCCCTGCTGCACATTGGCCTGCTGGTCTTCTTCATGGTCACCATCTACGCCATCGTAGGTCTGGAGCTCTTCAAGTGTAAGATGCACAAGACCTGCTACTGGACCGGCACAGGTAAGCAAAAAGTAGTAGATAGTAAAGAGTATGTGAAGAGTATTTGAGGTAAGTCACTGACATTGAGGACAAACAGCTATGACAACCAGGTAATATTTGGACAACCAGGTAGCTCTACTGTACTTTGGATGGAGGTCTGAGTTGTAAACAAGGCACCACTAACCTGGTCGCTAATGTGTTACACATCAAAGTCTTTCACAATGAAAATGCTGTGTCGCTTTCTGTCCTTTCCTCCAAAATTTGGGAATTGGAATTGGGGTTTTTCTGAATTGATTGGAATTGAAATCGAATTAACCCCAACCCTGGTCACCACACATCAACATCTTTCACAATAAAACATTTGGTTGTCTCTCTCTCTCTCCTCCAGACATCATGGCTACATTAGAGAACGAGAGGCCCGCCCCCTGTGCCCAGGCCGGTAACGGGCGCCGCTGCCTCCTCAACGGGACAGAGTGTCGTTCAGGCTGGGCGGGGCCAAACTTCGGCATCACCCACTTTGACAACTTTGGTTTCGCCATGCTCACCGTCTTCCAGTCTATCACTATGGAGGGCTGGACCGATGTGCTCTACTGGGTCAGTCTCTCCTCCCTGTGAGAAGCAGCTGACTGCAGACTCACAGCAGGGTCCTGTGGCGTGCCATTACCTGAGAGGACCATACATCTATGCACTTCACAGGACATGAGATGCGGTCAGAATCCGGCTGAGATTCCGCAGACAGCTTATTTTGCCTCCCAATGACGTAATTAAAGGCAGTGTATTAGAATAGATGACCCATCCAGCTTCATGGTGGTGTAGCAAACAACCTACTGTATTACAGTAGTGACGCTGTAGTTGGTAGTAATGTTGTGCTGTCCTTCAGGTGAATGATGGCCCTGGCTCTACTTTGTGACTGTATGACAACTCGGTCCTGGGGACCCCAAGAGGTGCATGTTTTGGTTTTTGCCCTAGCACTACCCAGCTGAATCCAACATGTCATCAAATGTGATTATTTGAAGCAGCTGTGTAGTGCTATGGGAACCAAAATGTGCCCCCCTTGGGGTCCCCAGGACCGAGTTTGGGAAACACTTGTGTATTATGTTGTAGTGACGTTGTAGCAACGCAATAGTGATGTTCTCCTGCAGGTGAACGATGCCATAGGGAACGAGTGGCCCTGGCTCTACTTCGTGACTCTGATCCTAATTGGATCCTTCTTCGTGCTCAATCTGGTCCTGGGTGTTCTCAGTGGGTATGATCATGTCCTCTACTCTACTCTACGCTTTTATTAAAAAAGGTGCTATCTGGAACCTAAAAAAGGCTCATTGGCTGTCCCCATAGGAGAACCCTTTGAAGAACCCTTCTTGGTTCCACATAGAACCCTTTTGGAACCCTTTTTTCTAAGAGTATACTGTTCTTCTAGTTATCTTGAATGGTGTATTTAATCAGAAATGTCTCTTATTTTCTACTCTACCTTTTTTGTCCTCTTCCCTACACCCAGAGAGTTCACCAAGGAGAGAGAGAAGGCTAAGTCCCGAGGGGAGTTCCAGAAGTTGAGGGAGACCCAGCAGCTGGATGAGGACCTGAAGGGTTACATGGAATGGATCACTCAGGCTGAGGTCCTAGAAAACGAGCAGGAGGGGAAAGGTAGCTGCTGACACTGTCCAGTTGTACATTGACTCTRGAGGGCGCCCGACATCTCTTGGAGGTGTCCGACGTCTAAATTGTTATAGGGTGTCTGATTTGTTCCAGGGGTTCCTATGGATTTGAGCAACATTGCATTTTATATTTTAGACATTTAGCAGACACTCTTATTCAGAGCAACTTACAAATGAGTGCATTCGTCTTAAGATAGCTAGGTGAGACAACTACATATCACAGTAGTTGTAGTAGTACATTTTCKCTCAATAAAGTAGTTAACAGCAAAGTCAGTGATAGTCAGAAAAGGCAAGTTGGGGCGGTGTGCGCCTGGGGGTTTATTTAAGATGCACTTCAAAAAGGTAGGGTTTCAGACATTTTCGGAAGATGGGTAGGGACTCTGCTGTTTTAATGTTAAAGGGAAGCTTGTTCCACCATTGGGGTGCCAGGACAGAGAAGAGCTTTGACTGGGCTGAGGTGGGAGCTGACCCCCTGTTGGGGTGTAGGGTGTCTTAATGTATACAAGTCCCCCTAACATTCTGTTTATTCTTGGCAGGACTCCTGCCTTTGACGGAGGCAGACACAGACAGTCTGATAGGGATGGAGGGTGAGAGCCGGATGGTGTACTATTAGTGAGTACGGAGATAAAAACATAAGCGATACATCATTTAAATGTAATATTATTTTTTACATATCATAGACACGGTGACTGACTTCAGACCATCCTCTCCTTCCCCGCACTCCCTCATTCTCTCCCTCTCTGCTCTCTCTGCACTCTCTGCTCTCTCTGTCTCCCTCTGTTTTTCTCCCTCTCTCCCTCATTCTCTCCCTCTCTCCTCTCTCTGTCTCCCTCGCTTTTCTCCCTCCCTCTCTTTCTCTCTCTCTCTCTGTCTTTCCTCCTCTCCTCTCCCTCCTCTCGTCTCTCATTTCTCCTCCCGCTTTCCTCTCTTTCTCTCTCAACCCTCTCTCCCCAGTCGTCTGGCTCGTCGCTGGAACCGGTTCTTCAGGATGAAGTGTCTCGTCTATGTAAAATCGAAGACATTTTATTGGTCTGTGATTCTGGTGGTCTTCCTGAATACTATTGCCATCGCTAGTGAACATCACCACCAGTCAGACATGCTTACTACTGTACAAGGTACACACACACACACACACACACACACTACTATATAAGGTCTGTTTTACGCTCTCACTGAAGCTGCCATTGACTAGTACATCTAGGAAGCATGTTCTGCATGGGCCCGATTCAGAGTAAAGATAAGCTGCCACAACTCAGGCTTTCGCTTAAATCATTCATTGATGTCAATAAGATACTTGCACAAAAATTTTGCGTTACGCAGATCTCAGGTCAGAATATTGGCACGTAAGCATACGCTAGTTTTATTGTATCTCGTTTCTGTCATGTCTTTATCTCTTTATATATACTGTGACCTCTTTTACTTTTACTCACTGATATATGGTGACTTTTTTTAGTTGACTAATGTTACCCCCATAGACAGAACCTGAGCCTCTAGTACAGAAATAGCTGCTCCCAGTACAAACCATGAACTACATCAAACGTCCTGCTGTCCAAGGGTCAGTTCTTAGCACCCTGTCTTGCCGATAATGAATGCAGGGGGTTTTACGCACATCCAAAATAATAACAGGAACAGGACAAAAAGAACGTCCAATATATATATAGAGTAATTGCCTGGCGACCCAGACTCCTTGCTCCGGCCAAATGTTACATCACGCCCACGGACGTTAGTTTCTTCTCCGCAATGAGTCTGGATCTGAATACCTCCCCGACCCTTCACCGAATGCGAACCCATTCGGGGCCGTCTGATTGGTACAGAAACCGATGGATTGGGCCAGAACACACMTGGGTAAAGCGGCGGTTTGAAAATGTGTCATTGGATTTGTTACTATGATTGGTTAGAGACGATCCAATCGCTGATGACTTTGTTTTGTACAACGCCCCTCGACACCACAAACGACTTCAATGACGGCAGTCTCAGAGTAAAGTATGCAGCAAACGACAGAGCTGCGTAAGAATTTAGTGTGAGTCGTCAGGCTAAGAGAAAAAGCCATAAGGAAATGTCTGCTCACTGTTTTGCTTCTCCCAAAATACATATTTGAATAACCCTAAGGTGATTCAATAACCTAAGTCTTTGGGTGTTTGTTCCCAGCAGAAATATTCCGACTTGCATGAAAAAGAGAACCATCACTCACAAATAAAATATTACTTAGATGGTGGCTGGTGGGACGAGCTATAGAAGGACAGGCTCATTGTAATGGCTGGAAAGGAATCAATGGAAACGGTATCAAACACATCACACATATGGAAACCACATGTTTGACTCTGTTCCATGAATTCCATTCCAGCCATTATAATGAGCCCATCCTCCGATAGCTCCTCCCACCAGCCTCCACTTACTTAGCTGTGTTATTCTCTCTGGTGCCAGATAGTGCCAACAAGGATCAGTTCTTAGGGGCCTGTCTCGCCTATCCCTGATTTCATATCGGTTACCTCTTGCCTATCCCTTTGTCCTCATTGGTTCCTGTGTCCTTTCTCAGATAATGCCAACAAGGTGCTGCTGACCCTGTTTGCGCTGGAGATGTTTGTGAAGATGTACGCTCTGGGCCTGCCTCAATACTTCTTGTCCCTGTTCAACCGCTTCGACTGCTTCGTGGTGAGCGTGGGCATCCTCGAGATCATCCTGGTCACTGCTGACGTCATGTCCCCTCTCGGCATCTCTGTCCTCCGCTGCATCCGCCTGCTGAGACTGCTCAAGGTCACCAAGTAAGTCGCCTCACTGGAAGAGTATTTATTGACCAAACGTTTGCTATTCTTGCGAGCCTCCCGAGCTAGCTAGCTAGCTAGCCTTCCATCAGAGAGATTTAACATTTGGTGACACATGCTGTTGCAGTGATTTTGGGGTTTGTTCCACAATCACTGTGCGGCATCTCTGTGCTTTCTAAGTTTAATGAGTCAACAATAAAACAGCACTTGTCAAGCATTGCATTTGAAATGACGAGATAAGCGATATGATATTTTCGTGAGCGCACTGTCAGTAAACGTTTCACCTAAGTACCACCATATAGTATATCTCTGATAACAGCCCACTACTGTCTCCTCTCTCAGGTATTGGACCTCCCTCAGTAACCTGGTTGCCTCCCTGTTAAACTCAGTCCGTTCCATCGCCTCGCTGCTCCTCCTCCTCTTCCTCTTCATCGTCATTTTCTCCCTGCTGGGCATGCAGGTGTTCGGGGGGAAGTTCAACTTCCCAGACCAGGAGATCAGYCGCAGTAACTTTGACAACTTCCCCCAGGCGCTCATCAGTGTCTTCCAGGTATTGTGCTTTCTATTGTAGCGTGATGTGTTGACTGACTGGCCGGAGGGACGGATTTAACGACTTCCTCCTCTTCATTCAGGTTCTGACAGGGGAGGACTGGAACTCCATCATGTATAATGGTATCATGGCTTACGGTGGACCAGTCTTCCCTGGCATCCTAGTCAGCATCTACTTCATCATCCTCTTCACCTGTGGAAACTGTATCCTTCACTTCACCAGTACATTGATATTTATTGCGTAAATGGAATGGATGTGAGGGGATTCAGGGGGAGACTGAGAGGAAGCCAACGGCTGTAGATGAAGGATCCAGGGGGTGGACTCTGTAGGGTTTGAGTCTCGGGTTGACATCATCATCCTCCTCAGGCCGTGGTAGGCTGCTGTGGTGATGGCAGTACCCCTCAGGAGATCGGTTGTCCTAGTTACCACAGCCACAAAGTCAAAATTGGCTAATATCATAAAAATGGGTGAAAACAAAATAGAACTGTTGTCTTAATGTAAGGTTCGGCATAAGGTTAGCAGTGTGGTTACTGGCCAACTCGATTAACATTTTTGTTACCGTCTGTCAGGATAGAATAGTTTGTGACCTGTTTGGTTACAGAATAGGGCTTATTTTATAGGATGTAAATAATTGTATAATTACAAGGCTAGACTGTGGCATAGCTAAGAGCAGGCCCAAGTACAAGGCTGTTGTTTCCTGAGTGCTGTGTGAACAGACATCCTCCTCAACGTGTTCCTGGCCATCGCTGTTGACAACCTGGCAGAAGCAGAGAGCCTGACGGCCGCCCAGAAAGACAAGGCAGAGGAGAGGAAGAGGAGGAAACTGCTCAGGTAAACACAACAACCCTCCTTTGACTCAACACAGTCTTGTTTGGCACCATTGCAGAAAGAGCTAAATAAATTTAAGATGTTAGCKGTGCTTGACTTAGACTGAAATAGGTTCCAGTACTCATTTTGTGTGCCGGTACCYTTTATATTTAYGTGCAGGAGCTCCACAATACTTTTGAGCTAATATTCTATAGGAGGTGCGGGAACAAAATCTGAGGTGCCGGTACGCAGTTGCGGTGAACTCCTGCCCATGTCCTACTGGATGTTAGCGGCTGTTTGCTCAACTTTCTCTATCCTCCTTTATKTTTATCTTCCTTCCTTTCCCATCTTAATCAGCCGCTGTTAGCTATACATCCATTATTACAACTAAATGTTCCCCTATTCTCCCTCTCTCCACCTGTTCCTACCAGGGCCAACATGCCAGACAAGGCTGACGAGGAGAAGATTCTGCTGGCTAAGAAACTGGCTGAACAGAGAGCAAAGATGGAGGGGATTCCCACCACTGCTAAGGTTAGTACTGCTGACTCAAGAGTCCTCTATCTGTACCTGGCAGGTTAGTGTATGAGGTTAGTTAACTAACCCTAGCATTAAGAAGCTAACTGGACAGAGAACTAGGATAGAGTGGATTCCCACCACCGCTACGGTCAGTCAGCAAAGAGGGCTAGTGAGCCAACAGGATCTAACACCACATCTCTTGGTGCAGGGTTACATTTCACTATTTCAGTCCTGAACCAGGTGTTGAGATGGCACGGATAGCCTACTGTATACTGTGCCATTAAGCTGTCAATGAGCTGATGCTGGGTCAATGTGTGGTATTTAAGTTAGCTGTGTCTCTTGTATTCTGAATCTCTATGTTTTTAGCTGTTTATAAACCTGTCTCATTATATATCCATTGTTTTCAATTACAGCTGAAAGTTGATGAGTTTGAATCCAACGTGAAGGAAGTGAAGGATCCCTTCCCTTCAGCAGACTTCCCAGGTAGGTGGTAGGCACMGTCTGAGCCAGCCCTAGGCCAGGCAAGGCTTCAGGAATTATCCCAGCATACACTACTGTACTATCATCTGAATCGCACTTCTGCTAATCGAACCGTTACAAAAAAGAAGCAACTGAATCTAATAGTCGATAGCTAATTGCAGTAGGAAAGCTACTGCTTGATGTTGACGTCATTACATTGGATTGAATGACTATCAGTGCTGCTCTCCCAGCCGCGGTACAGTCAGTATAAGAATAGCCCCATCTAATTATTATTAGCCGCTCATCCCAAAGATCATCATCTTTTTAAGTCCAGTCTATTCTTACACGCTGTCCACTGCCTTATAAAGGCTGTACTACCACACATGTGTTTGTTGTTATCCAGCCATTTTCCTGGAATCGGAAATATGAGTTGTCTGAGGTTGTTGTGCTCATCCTCGACAGAGCTCAAGGTCCTAAACGATATCGTAACCGCCATCGATAAGAGACAATACTGTGCAGCCGTATTCATCGACCTGGCCAAGGCTTTTGACTCTGTCAATCACCACATTCTTATCGGCAAACTCAACAGCCTTGGTTTCTCAAATGACTGCCTCGCCTGGTTCACCAACTACTTCTCTGATAGAGTTCAGTGTGTCAAATCAGAGGGCCTGTTGTCCGGACCTCTGGCAGTATCTATCGGGGTGCCACAGGTTTCAATTCTCGGGCCGACTCTCTTCTCTGTATACATCAATGATGTCGCTCTTGCTGCTGGTGATTCTCTGATCCACCTCTACGCAGACGACACCATTCTGTATACTTCTGGCCCTTCTTTAGACACTGTGTTAACTAACCTCCAGACAAGCTTCAATGTCATACAACTCTCCTTCCGTGGCCTCCAACTGCTCTTAAATGCAAGTAAAACTAAATGCATGCTCCTTCAACCGATCACTGCCGTACCTTGCCGCCCGTCCAGCATCACTACTCTGGAGGTTCTGACTTAGAATATGTGGACAACTACAAATACCTAGGTGTCTGGTTAGACTATAAACTCTCCTTCCAGACCCACATTAAGCATCTCCAATCCAAAATTAAATCTAGAATCAGCTTCCTATTTCGCAACAAAGCATCCTTCACTCATGCTGCCAAACATACCCTCGTAAAACTGACCATCCTACGATCCTCGACTTCGGCGATGTAATTTACAAAAATAGCCTCCAACACTCTACTCAACAATTGGATGCAGTCTATCACAGTGCCATCCGTTTTGTCACCAAAGCCCATATACTACCCACCACTGCAACCTGTACGCTCTCGTTGGCTGGCCCTCGCTTCATACTCGTCGCCAAACCCACTGGCTCCAGGTCATCTACAAGTCTTTGCTAGGTAAAGCCGCCTTATCTCAGCTCACTGGTCACCATAGCAGCACCCACCCGAAGCACGCGCTCCAGCAGGTATATTTCACTGGTCATCCCAAAGCCAATTCCTCATTTGGCTGCATTTCCTTCCAGTTCTCTGCTGCCAATTACTGGAATGAACTGCAAAAATCACTAGAGCTGGAGACTCATTTCGCTCTCACTAGTTTAAGCACCAGTTGTCAGAGCAGCTCACAGATCACTGCACCTGTACATAGCCCATCTGTAAATAGCCCATCCAACTACCTTATCCCCATACTGTATTTATTTATTTATCTTGCTCCTTTGCACCCCAGTATCTCTACTTGCACATTCATCTTCTGCACATCTATCACTCCAGTGTTTAATTCCTATATTGTAACTACTTTGCCACCATGGCCTATTTATTGCCTTACCTCCCTTATCTTACCTCATTTGCACACAATGTATATAGACTTTTTTCTACTGTATTATTGACTGTATGTTTGTTTTATTCCATGTGTAACTCTGTGTTGTTGTATGTGTCGAACTGCTTAGCTTTATCTTGGCCAGGTCGCAGTTGTAATTGAGAACTTGTTCTCAACTGGCCTACCTGGTTAAATAAAGGTGAAATATTTTTTTTTTTTAAAGAGTGCACAGCACATCCTCTCGTTTATCCCTGCTACAGTAGCCTGATCCCAGATTTGTTTGTGCTGTCAACTTCATTGTCACGCCACTAACCATAGGAGTTGGCAAYACAGCACAAACAGACTTGGAATCAGACTATTGCTACACCATGTCTTATGTTTATGAACCTAAAACAAATATGGTTGTGTTTTTGTCTGAAAAGAGGAGGCCTTATTAAAACAAAAATCTGGTTKTAAATTGAATGACTTTAATGAAAGAAAAAGGATAGCACACCATAAAAAAACCTGTCAATAATGAATTTACTGTATAATAATTMAATGACTGCCAACTACCAACTGTCCTATCCACGACGCCTTCTGTTCTAGGTGATGACGAGGAGGAGGAGCCTGCTATCCCTGAGAGCCCACGGCCTCGACCAATGGCTGACCTCCAGCTGAAAGAGGAAGAGGTTCCTATGCCGGAGACCTACTCCTTCTTTATCTTCGGACCGGAGAACAAGTGAGTCGCACAGATCAACACATTCCCTATTCAATTCAATTCAGGCCAACAACGAACGATGGGGTGTATCTGACGAAGACTCTTATTAGACTGCTATTAAAATCATGATTCAATAATAAATTGGCCTCGTGTTCCCGTCGGATGTTACAATAACTATGTAAGTTGAGGTTGTTGTCTTTTCTTTGTGTGTGTGTTTGTGTTCCCTCCGTGGTCAGGTTTCGTAAGCTGTGTCATAGGATCGTCAATGCCAACCCCTTCACCAACTTCATCCTGCTCTTCATCCTCCTCAGTAGCATATCACTGGCCGCTGAGGATCCCATAGACCCCAAGTCATTCAGGAATAAGGTGCTCAGGCTATGTTCCATTAGGAAGTCTAAGTGTAGYGTGTCTATCTACTCTGGATGAAAACACACTTTGGTGAATAAAATTTCACTTCATTATGTTATAAAATACAATTAGTGTTCTGAATTCTTCAGTGGGGACTTTCTCTAATATATCATTAACATTATATCCTAAAAGTCTGATTTTGTAAGCTAATATACATCTGATAATAAGCACTGTTCTCTGTTCGACAGCGGCGGCACTTTCTCGCAGACTTTTGAGGATTTCATATGTTGTGGTCGTTTGCAAAGTTGTTTCCGCGGGTCGCAAACAAGCAAAATCGACACGAGCTGAATTAAATAAAAAAAATGCTTGTGCTCCTTTTACATTTCACAGAGATATGCTTGCTTTTGCGAGAAATCTACTAAAATGAACAATAATTTCACATGAATATGAAAAGCGAATACTAATATATAAGACGTGAATGCCAAGAGTGTGCAGAGCTGTCATCAAGGCAAAGGGTGGCTATTTTGAAGAATCTCAAATATAAAATATATTTTGATTTGTTTAACTCTTTTTTGGGGGGGGTTACTAATTCCATATTGTTATTTCATAGTTTTGATGTCTTCACTATTATTCTACAATGTAGAAAATAGTACAAATCAAGAAAAACCCTTGAATGAGTAGGTGGGTCCAAACTTTTGACTCTTACTGTATATCTTTGACCCAAAAAATTATCTGGCCATTGAATTATTCACCTTAATTTTGGTCACCTGCAAGGGTAACAACTCCAATAACTTTTGAACGGATTATGATAGAGACATGAGGTTTAGACTACACCATTTACCCACTGGTCAAAATATGTGTTTTTGATTGGACACCCTACTAAGTGGTGTCTTCTAATGTGTTCCAGTCAGACACATCAAATAAAATAACATTTTAAATAAAGTGCATTCAAAATGAAACATCAATAAATGTTCCATAAAAGGACAAACAGTGTAAAGCTTCTCAAACRTTTTGGGGCCGGGGACCCCTTTTGTGATTAATCAGGTTTCCTCATAATCGGAACACAACTCGAGTTAGTAAAACTCCTTGTGTGCTATATTGTTATCTATGACTATGTTTTTTAAAGGCCAATGTCTTGGCATCGGAGAGAAAATTGTGCTGTTTTTAAGCTAATTTCCCTCAAATCTACACATTTTATCACCGTGAATACCAATATCCCTGTGATTATCCCAGGCCCATGTTGCCCAGGGTTAAGAACATACATTGTAGATGAATACTATTGCATTGTATTGTATTACACAATTTAAACTTATTCCACGGATCCCTTGTCGAAAAGTTCTTTAATCTGTTAGTAATATCCATCAAAATATATATTGAGATCTGGCTGCGGACCCCCTGCAGTTTCGCGGACTCCCCTTTGAGAACCCCTGGTGTAAAGTACGCTATGTGAATGACTTCGCTATGTGACGATAACTCGACCAACCCTCTCTTTTCTGCAGGTCTTGGCATATGCTGATATCGTCTTCACCACTGTGTTCACCATTGAGATTGTGCTGAAGGTAAAGTGGTCTAAATTCCTATTGGATGAAATGGTATAATATTTAGGACATTACCCTGGTGACAGCTCGTGTATGTTAACCCAAGTGTCCCCCCCCCTCCAGATGACAGTGTATGGAGCCTTCTTGCATCCAGGCTCTTTCTGCCGTAACTCCTTCAACATGCTGGACCTGCTGGTGGTGGGCGTGTCTCTGTTATCCATGGGAATGGAGTGAGTGTTGCTATCCTGATGGGTGATAGTAAATATTTAGTCTTACTGTATTATTCCTGTGGATAATCACAGAGTTTACGAAACATTGGAAACACCTGCTCTTTGCATGACATAGCTGCACCTGGATTCACCTGGTCAGTCTATCATCCCTTGTTGATGTCACCTGTTAAATTCACTTGAATCCGCTTTCGACACCTTGTAGAGTCCCTGCCCCGACAAATTGAGGCTGTTCAGAAAAAAGGGGTTGCAACTCACTAGTAGGAAGGTGTTCGTAAGGTTTTGTACACTCGGTGTAGTTCTCGATGTCTGAGTGGCGCCGTAGAGATGCAATAGAGCGCTGTAGAGATACACGTATACACGCGTGACGTCATTTCAACCAGCTTCGCCTGCTGGGACGAGCACATTGTGAAGGCTGTCGTGTGTCTGCCGTCGGACTCTAGGTCCAGTGCCATCTCAGTGGTGAAGATTCTCAGGGTTTTGAGGGTGCTCAGGCCTCTAAGGGCTATCAACAGAGCCAAGGGCCTGAAGGTACTGTACACCACATACACACACACACACGTATTTCTATACAAATGCATTGCCACACAGCTGGTGATCTGACCTGTATGTGTAACCTTTTTTTACAGCACGTGGTTCAGTGTGTGTTTGTAGCCATCAAAACCATTGGCAATATCGTCCTGGTCACCATGCTGCTAGACTTCATATTCTCCTGCATAGGGGTCCAGCTCTTCAAGGTACGGTTCAAACTGTATTTTGTAGCTATATGCAATAGCTCACATATGACACTGAGAACAGCATGGTCCTAGACAGCTCAGTGGGTTTATTATGATTTATAATATGCTAGACTGCATAGGGGTCCAGCTCCTCAATGTGAGATTGAATAATGTATGTACAGTAGTAGCTAGATGACATAACACTTGAGGTCATAGCCAGCTCAGTGGTTAGGGTTGTGGTTGGGGCTAGGGTTGAAACGGGGGATGTGGACATGAAGCTAGGGTTAGGGTTGGTTGGGGCTAGGGTTGAATGGAGATGTGGACATGAAGCTAGGGTTAGGGTTGTGGTTGGCGCTAGGTTGAACGGGGATTGTGGAAATAGGCTAGGTGTTAGGGTTGTGGTTGGGCTAGGGTTGAACGGGGATGTGGACATGAAGCTAGGGTTAGGGTTGTGGTTGGGGCTAGGGTTGAACGGAGGTGGACATGAAGCTAGGTTAGGGTTGTGGTTGGGGCTAGGGTTGAACGGAGATGTGGACATGAAGCTAGGGTTAGGGTTGTTGGTTGGGCTAGGGTTGAACCAGGATGTGGACATGAAGCTAGGTTAGGTTGTGGTTGGGGCTAGGGTTGAACGGGATGTGGACATGAAGCGGTTAGGGTTTGGTTGGGGCTAGGGTGAACAGGTGTGGACATGAAGCTAGGTTAGGTTGTGGTTGGGGCTAGGGTTGAACGGGATGTGGACATGAAGCTAGGGTTAGGGTTGTGGTTGGGTAGGGTTGAACCAGGATGTTGGACATGAAGCTAGGGTTGTGGTTGGGCTAGGGTTGAACGGGAGATGTGGACATGAAGCTAGGGTTAGGGTTGTGGTTGGGGCTAGGGTTGAACGAGGATGTGGACATGAAGCTAGGGTTAGGGTTGTGGTTGGGGCTAGGGTTGAACAGGATGTGGACAATAGGCTAGGGTTAGGGTTGTGGTTGGGCTAGGGTGAACGAGATGTGGACATGAAGCTAGGTTAGGGTTGTGGTTGGGGCTAGGGTTGAAACAGGATGTGGCATGAAGCTAGGGTTAGGGTTGTGGTTGGGGTTAGGGTTAGACGGGGATGTGGACATGAAGCTAGGGTTAGGGTTGTGGTTGGGGCTAGGCTAGGGTGAACGGGATGTGGACATGAAGCTAGGTTAGGGTTGTGTTGGGGCTAGGGTTGAACGAGGATGTGGACAATAGGTAGGGTTAGGGTTGTGGTTGGGGCTAGGGTTGAACGGAGATGTGACATGAAGCTAGGGTTAGGGTTGTGGTTGGGGCAGAGTTGAACCAGGATGTTGGCATGAAGCTAGGGTTAGGGTTGTGGTTGGGGCTAGGTTGAACGGAGATGTGGACATGAGCTAGGGTTGTGGTTGGGGGATAGGGTATGAACGGGGATGTGACATGGAAGCTAGGGTTGTGGTTAGGGTTAAGGTTGAGGTTAGGGTTAGGATTGTGGTTAAGGGTTAGGGTTGCTAGTAATCATAATTTCAAATTACTCTAAATACATAGTGGAAACTGTAAAGGTTGTGTATTACTTGATGTAACTTAGCTCATGATTCTTTTGTGCTCTTCTCCAGGGTAAATTCTACACTTGCTCAGACCCCTCCAAAATGACAGAGGTCACATGCCGGTAAGACCCCTTTATTATCAGTCTATTTAACTGTCCCTTATTCATTCCATTGGACATTATCTGACAAAATGAATTCCTCCCTTTTCTCCAACCCCATCCTCTCCTCCCATCCTCCTCTCCCTCTTTCTCGCTTCCTTCCCTTCCTTCTCCGCCTTCCCTTTCTCTCTCAATTCATTCCAACTTCATTGACATAGCACTGATGATCTAATACTACATCTCTCCCCCCAGGGGGATGTTCCTGAAGCACCAGGAGAACAGTCTTCAGGAGATGGTGTTGGCCTCCAGGGAGTGGATGAACAGTGACTTTAACTTTGACAACGTCCTCAACGGCATGCTGGCTCTGTTTACCGTGTCCACGTTCGAAGGGTGGCCACAGTGAGTTACCCAGCCTGGAAGGCGAACTGGCTGAATCAGGGTTGGGGCTCAATTCCATTTCAACTCTAATTTAGGAACTGAAACGGAAATTCCAATTCTCCATGATGGTTTTCTGTGAAGAACATTTTGAAATTGGAATTACAGTTCCTGAATTGACAGAGTTTAAATGGAATTGACCACAACTCTCGTACGAGTGTCACCGTTTCACTGTTGTTTCACTGTCTTCATTGTATTGAATGGTTCCAGGCTAGATCAGTGAAGTGAAACAATAGTGAGACTGAGCGATATTCAGTTTGGATTCCAGGCTAGGTACTGCAAGACATATAGCCATTATTAAATTAATCCCTCTTTCATGTTCTTCCAACAAGGGAAGTCTTTTTTTACTCTCTTTTCTCTCTCTCTCTCCTTTTATCGCTCCCTCTTTTTCTCTCCTTCCTTCCTTCCTTCCTTCCCTCTCTCTCTCCCTCCCTCCCCCAGGCTGTTGTATAAAGCCATAGACTCAGACAGGGAGGATATGGGCCCAGTTTACAACAACCGTGTGGATATCTCCATCTTTTTCATCGTCTACCTCATCCTCATCGCCTTCTTCATGATGAACATCTTCGTCGGATTCGTCATCGTAACCTTCCAGGAGCAGGGAGAGTCTGAGTATAAGAACTGTGAGCTCGACAAGAACCAGGTAAGCTGGCTAAGCATATTGATGTCTTCTTAACTCTTTGTGAGCGACAGCCTGAAAGAGTCACAGAGTATTCTTATCTGCAAGTACTCTCTTTGAGATCTGACAGAAATGTCCATGTAAATAATCTATGCGCTGCTCAATGCATGATTTACGCGAAAATCCAAGTTACGTCATTTGGCCTGTTACTATTTAACAGATATTAACAGATACTGGGCTTTACTCCCAATATCTTCTCTCTCCTCAGCGTCAGTGTGTGCAGTATGCTCTGAAGGCCAAGCCTCTGCGGTGTTATATCCCTAAGAACCACTATCAGTACAACGTGTGGTACATAGTCACCTCCTGCTACTTTGAGTACGCCATGTTCTTCCTCATCATGCTCAACACACTGTGTCTCGGCATGCAGGTAAATCTAGAACACATCCATTCTATTCGATTCGTGCTCAACGCATCTGGCTGCGTTTACACAGACAGCCCAATTCTGATCTTTTTTCCACTAATTGGTGTTTTGTCTCTTTGTTCCTAATGGCAGATATTTTGGAGGTATTGTATAGTCAAAATGCTGTTATGCTATTTCCTCAATGGGTTTGTTGTGCATTTCCACCATGCAGCACTGTAACCAGTCAGCCCATGTGACCAAGCTGTCTGACACTCTGAACATGATCTTCACTGTCCTCTTCACGGTGGAGATGATCCTAAAACTCATTGCCTTCAAAGCTAAGGTAGGGTTAGGCGCAGGCCCAGGCTCTGGGCTGGCAGGAATGTTTACTGTAGAATGTTTAATGGGTCTTTTTAAGTATGCTGGAGGTTCTTCCGTTTCCAAAATAGTTTTTCCTCCATGCCCCTGTGTATTCTGTGTATCCCAGGGCTACTTTGGAGACCCGTGGAACGTGTTTGACTTCCTCATCGTCATCGGCAGTGTTGTCGATGTCATRCTGAGTGAGGTCGACGTGAGTACACAGAACAACGGCAGCCATGTTTGTACACCTATGCAAGTTGTAAGGTGATAGTAGATACTGGCCGTGTTCAGGAGCAAAACGTCTTGCAACAATAAATGTTTCCGAACGTTTTCTCCCAACTGAACGTGAACGTTCCCATGCAATGTGATTGTGTTTATTCAACGTATTCATAACTGTGACCCAGAAACACAAACTCCTGGCTCCACAGCAGCAGGCTGTGGGAAGCAGCACTAGTTCTCAGCAGGACCTGGTTAGTACCACTGTCAGACACACGCCCCTCCACGCCCCACATGATCTCCACTCCCTGCCATTGGAATGTCTATGTTACATGTTGATTTAATATTGCGCCGAGGACTAATATTCTATCGTCGGTATCATCTCGTCCGGTTGAGTTCAGTGAAGTGAGGCTATGGCAGGGAATACTACAGCATTTTGAACATCACCTTGTTTTCATGTCTTTATTTTCCCCTCTCCTTTCACTTGGTGAAGCACCAGGTTTCGTTTGTTTCTGTCTTCATCCAACACGCACTCCTGTGTTTTCTCCCCTCTGAACCGTCACCCATAAACATCTCCAGTGTTCCCTCACCTCCATCCACCTGTCTTACCCACCATTTCCCTCCTCCTCCTCTCCTCCCTCTCTCTCTCTCTCCCCTCTCTCCAGGCTGCCTTGGCCTCTAGTGGAGGACTGTACTGTCTCCATGGCTGTGCTGTAAATATCACTTTACACTGCATCTGTATCTGCATGGGCCTTCTTGCTGTGTGCTGTGAGCACTACTCTAGTTGTCCGTTACTGTGCCTGTGAGGCCCTAGCTAGATGCGTCCTTACAGAGAGATAGCGGACCCAGCCTATGGGGCATCTTGTTGCACTAGGAGCTAATTAGACATTGGGTTAGACATTGCTTACCATATAATTGTATATAGGATGTGGTCAGTATTATCTTGACTTGGTTTGTAACTGTATGGCTCTTCTCTTAACATGTCTAACGCTAACTAACTGATTTAATGTCATCAACACATTAGGTACTGATGTTTGTGTCTACATTTATAATAGGTCTTGAAGTTTATTTTGTATTTGGCATGCTGAATGTATCTATTAATAACTGTGTATCATAACTTCCCCCCCCTGAAGTTTGGTAGAAATGAACATACATTTATGCTAAATCTATAAACAAATTACAGTAATGTGTCCGTTTACTAATTCATAGAATTATCTACTAACGCAACAATAATGTCTGCGGCTAATATGATCTATTTCTGATTGTATTTCAGCAGACAAACCCTATGCAGGCCATTGCGGTAAGACAGGTTTTTTTGTATTGTTTTCAATTACAAATGTATTAGTCTGACAAAGTTACTCTGTAATTATACCATTGATATGAATGAATGAAAATGAACATCTGTTTTTATTCACCTAAAGGATTCTGAGAATGCCAGAGTGTCCATCACATTCTTCCGTCTGTTCCGTGTGATGCGTTTGGTTAAACTACTAAACAGGTCAGAGGGCATCCGTAACCTGCTGTGGACCTTCATCAAGTCCTTCCAGGTCAGTACCAGTCAGTGTTTCCCTAACCTCAATTTACAGGCTTCCTCACATTTCTTCGTAAACAGCAGAGTGATGAACAAAACTTGGGGTAGGGAAACTCGAGACCCAAATGGAAGGTCGGGTCCAACTGGTGGTTCTGGAGCCAATTCCTACTGGGTTGCAGCAACCATGTACTGATGGTAGTTTAAGTAAATATCACTGGATATCACTGGTTGGGATGACTCAATGTGTGTTTGTTCTGCAGGCTCTACCCTACGTGGCTCTTCTGATCGTCATGCTCTTCTTCATCTACGCAGTCATTGGGATGCAGGTCAACTTTTAGGAGTGAACTGAATATTTTTAAGTACATACACACTAGGGGTCCACTTACCCTTGGGTCTACCCTTTCAGGTGTTTGGAAAGATAGCCTTAGTGGATGGCACACAGATCAACCGCAACAACAACTTCCAGACATTCCCCCAAGCTGTCCTGCTGCTATTCCGGTGAGTCAGTCAATCAGAGTGAGAGAGTGGATGAGTCAGTCAGTCAGAGGTAAGGTCAGAGTTCACACATACTGTATATCTACCGCTAAGGTGCCTGTGTGTCTATGGGAGGGTGCAACAGAACTTTCAGATCGAAATATACTGTGTAAAAACACCATCTGTGATGTAATGATTTGGCCTATTGAATACACTAGTTGTGCTACAGGAGAGGCGTGGCAGGAAGAGATGCTGGCTAGTATGTACGGGAGTTGTATGGTCAGGTGTAACTGAATCTGATGCCCTCTGTATCCTCCCAACAGTTGTGCGACAGGGGAGGCGTGGCAGGAAGTGATGGTGACCAGTATGTACGGCAAGAAGTGTGACCCCAAGTCTGACTTCCTACCTGGGGAGGAGTACACCTGTGGAGCCAGCTTCGCTGTCTTCTACTTTATGTCCTTCTATATGCTGTGTGCCTTCCTGGTGAGTAGTCCTTTCTCCTCTCCTCTCTTCGCTTCTCRTCCAGGAAGTATTGTTGTTGTCTTTAGTTATCTTTCTCTCCCATCTCAGATCATCAACTTATTCGTGGCTGTGATCATGGACAACTTTGACTACCTGACACGTGATTGGTCCATCCTGGGTCCTCATCATCTTGATGAGTTCAAGAAGATCTGGGCCGAGTACGACCCAGATGCCACGTGAGTCATCTCTGAACCCAGATCAAAATTTTGTGTGAGCTGGTCAGTTATTTATGTCACTAAAGAGACTAGTCCTCTGTCAAGAATGCAGGGACAATGCCCCATGGCATTCCCTTTCAATCCACAATAAGTTAATGTTGGTAGGTGTTTCACATGGCATCTGTATGTAGTTGATGCTCTAAGTCTTGGTACCCAAAGCTAATATATATCTCCTCTCTCTAAATCAATGTGCCTAAGTGTATTTTGTCCTCCTGTCCTGCAGGGGGCGTATAAAACATCTGGACGTGGTAACACTACTGCGAAGGATCCAGCCTCCGCTAGGCTTTGGGAAATTCTGTCCGCATCGCTCAGCCTGCAAGGTAAGTCAAGTTATTTGGATGAAATGGATTGCCATTTAAATGGGTACCATTGCCATGTACCATGTGCATGGCAACTACACCACAAGAGCACGACCACCTGTGCTGACGGATGTGGTTCGGTGCCTGATAGTGTGTACAGTACATCTTCTCACTGGTGTCCACTCTCTCTCGTTCCCCTCTTTTCCCTGACAACAGCGTTTAATATCCATGAACATGCCCCTGAACAGCGATGGCACAGTCATGTTCAATGCCACCCTGTTTGCCCTGGTCAGGACTGCCCTCAAGATAAAGACTGAAGGTGTCGAAGGTGTCTTGTCTCTAGCACTGCGCACGTCTCACACCATAAATAATATTCTATGTTTATGCTTGTCTTTTAATGTAATACTTTGCTTTTCCTCTTATGTTGACTAGGTAACTTTGAGCAGGCCAATGAAGAGTTGAGAGCCATTATAAAGAAGATCTGGAAACGCACCAGTATGAAACTGCTGGACCAGGTCATCCCACCAATCGGAGGTGAGCATTTCACTGTGACCCCTACATGAACCCTACCTAACTGAAAGCTCATGTACAAAAGCCCCTAGAATGGAGCAGCATGCTAAGATGAACCCTGGTCAGCAAAGTTGATCTGATCTGTTGACTCTTTCAAACATCTTTCCTATGTGACTTTTCATCTAGTTCCTTCGAGCCGGATTGTGTTTACCATGTGTGTTGTGACGGATTTCCGTCCACCACGACGTAGGCATTTGCCTCCAGTTAGCTCTGTCTGGGTTTTGACACTGTTTTATTGGGATCTGTCCTAGATGACGAGGTGACGGTGGGAAAGTTCTACGCCACCTTCCTGATCCAGGATCATTTCCGTAAGTTTATGAAGCGTCAAGAGGAGTACTATGGCTACCGGCCCACCAAGAAGAGTGCTAATGGGAGTGCTCCAGAGATGCAGGTGAGGCCCTCCACAGTGTTGTATAGCAGGTTTGGGGTCAATTGGAATTGAAGTCTGTCAATTCAGGAATTAAACTGAATTTCCAATTCAACAATTGAAAAAAGTGCATCTATTTCTAATGACTTCTCAATAAACTGAAAAAGATAAACAATTTATTTAAAGCATTTTTCTATTTAGAATTGAACATTCAAATCACTTCCTGAATTGAGTGAATTCAATTCCAATTGACACCAACCAACGCTCGTTTGGATGTACACCTTTCTGCACACTATCTTTAGGCTTTAAAATCATCCTCAAATCATCCTCTGCTTATATCGAACATCTCAAACACTACTGTAATCTCTACCTCTATTTCTCTTTTACCCTCCATGTTTATTTCTCTCATCCTCTCTTGCATCTTCTCTCCCTTTGTTTTTCTCCTCACTTTGGTCGTCTGAAATTCATCCTTATTGTTCTCACCCTCTCTTTTCTCTTCCTCCTCCTCTGTTTGTCCCTCTCCCATTTCCTCCCTCTCCTCCCCAGGCTGGTCTGAGGAGTATAGAGGAGGAGGCAGCTCCAGAGCTTCACAGGGCCATCTCAGGAGACCTGCTGAATGAGGAGGAGATGGAGAGAGCCATGGAGGAGTCTCTGGAGGAAGGCATCTACAGGGTGAGTCACCGACGGAGCACTTTCCTTTAGTTTAGCAAACTTTATTATCCCATATGGGGAAGTAAATATGGTTCCAACACACCGTAAACAAAAAGGACGTTAAAAACAATATCATACCATACTGTATATATACAGTATTGCATTCGGAAAGTATTCAGATCCCTTGATTTTTACACATTTTGTTACGTTACAGCCTTATTCTGAAATGGATTAAATCGTTTTTTCCTCTCATCAATCTTTGTTCACACAATACCCATAATGACAAAGCAAAAACAGGTTATTAGATATTTTTGTATATCACAAATATCACATTTCCGTAAGTATTCAGACCCTTTACTCAGTAGTTTGTTGAAGCATCTTTGGCAGTGATTACAGCCTCGAGTTGTCTTGGGTATGACGCTACAAGCTTGGCACACCTATATTTGGGAAGTTTCTCCCATTCTTCTCTGCAGATCCTCTCAAGCTCTGTTAGGTTGGATGGGGAGCATTGCTGCACAGCTATTTTCCGGTCTCTCCAGAGATTTTRGATRGGGTTCAAGTCCGGGCCCTGGCTGGGCCACTCAAGGACATTCAAAGACTTGTCCCGAAGCCACTCCTGCATTGTCTTGGCTGTGTGCTTATGGTCGTTGTCCTGTTGGAAGGTGAACATTCGCCCCAGTCTGAGGTCCTGAGCACTCTGGAACAGGTTTTCATCGATCTCTGTACTTTACTCAGTTCATCTTTCCCTCTATCCTGACTAGTCTCCCAGTCCCTGCCGCTGAAAAATTGGTGCCAGGTTTCCTCCAGACGTGACGCTTGGCATTCAGGCCAAAGAGGTACATTTTGGTTTCACCAGACTGGAGAATCTTGTTTCTCATGGTCTTAGAGTCCTTTAGGTGCCTTTTTTCAAACTCCAAGCGGGCTGACGTGCTTTTTACTGAGGAGTGGCTTCCGTCTGACCACTCTACCAGAAAGGCCCGCTTGTTGGAGTGCTTTAGAGATGGTTGTCCTTCTGGAAGGTTATTCCATCCCCACAGAGGAACTCTAGAGCTCTGTCAGAGTGACCATTGGGTTATTGGTCACCTCTCTGACCAAGGCCCTTCTCCCCCAAATGCTCAGTTTGGCCAGGCGGCCAGCTCTAGGAAGAATCTTGGTGGTTCCAAACTTCTTCCATCTAAGAATGATGGAGGCCACTGTGTTCTTGGGGACCTTCAATGCTGCAGATTTTTTTTGGTACCATTCCCCAGATGTCTCGGAGCTCTACGGACAATTCCTTTGACCTCATGGCTTGGTTTTAGCTCGGACTGCGTGAATCAGGTCATCGTGGTCAAATTGCTGCAAAGAAACCACTACTAAGGATACCAATAAGAAGAAGAGACTTGCTTGGGCTAAGAACATGAGCAATGGACATTAGACCGATGGAAATCTGTCCTTTGACAATTTTTGGTTCCAACCGCCGTGTCTTTGTGAGACACAGAGTAGTTTAACGGATGATCTCTGCATGTGTGGTTCCCACCGTGAAGCATGGAGGAGGAGGTGTGATGGTGTGGGGGTGCTTTGCTGGTGGCACTGTCAGTGATTTCTTTAGAATTCAAGGCACACTTAACCAGCATGGCTACCACAGCATTCTGTAGCGATGCGCCATCCCATCTGGTTTGCGCTTTGTGCGACTATCATTTGTTTTTCAACAGGACAATGACCCAAAACACACCTCCAGGCTGTGTAAGGGCTATTTGACCAAGGAGAGGGATGGACTGCTGCATCAGATGACCTGGCCTCCACAATCACCCGATCTCAACCCAATTGAGATTGTTTGGGATGAGTTGGACCACAGAATGACGGAAAAGCAGCCAACAAGTGCTCAGCATATGTGGGAACTCCTTCAAGACAGTTGGAAAACCATTCCTCATGAAGCAGGTTGAGAGAATGCCAAGATTGTGCAGAGCTGTCAAGCAAAGGGTGGTTACTTTGAAGAATCTCAAATATAAAATATATTTTGATTTGTTTAAACCTTTTTTGGTTACTGCATGATTCCATATGTGTTATTTCATAGTGTTGATGTCTTCACTATTATTCTACAATGTGGAAAATAGTAAAAATAAAGAAAAACCCTTGAATGAGTAGGTGTGTCCAAACTTTTGACTGGTACTGTATGTAAATAAGGTATTTCTGTTTTTTAAGAAATGTGCAAATAAAAAAACTGTTTTCGCTTTGTCATTATGGAGTACTGTGTGTAGATTGATGAGATATTWTTTTTTTTTMAATAAGGCTGTTACGTAATAAAGGGGTCTGAATACTTTCTGAATGCACTGTACATATATTATATTTAATGTAGCCTGTCACAGTCTTTATCTTTAAACAGAGCAGGATAGATAAACATATAAACGTCCCTTTTTCAGGACCCTGTCTTTCAAAGATAATTCGTAAAAATCCAAATAACTTCACAGATCTTCATTGTAAAGTGTTTAAACACTGTTTCCCATTCTTGTTCAATGAACCATAAACAATTAATGAACATGCACCTGTGGAACGGTCGTTAAAGACACTAACAGCTTACAGACAGTAGGCAATTAAGGTCACAGTTATGAAAACTTAGGACACTAAAGAGGCCTTTCTACTGACTCTGAAAAATACCAAAAGAAAGATGCCCAGGGTCCCTGCTCATCTGCGTGAACGTGCCTTWSGCATGCTGCAAGGAGGCATGAGGACTGCAGATGTGGCCAGGGCAATAAATTGCAATGTCCGTACTGTGAGACGCCTAAGACAGCGCTACAGGGAGACAYGACAGACAGCTGATCGTCCTCGCAGTGGCAGACCACGTGTAACAACACCTGCACAGGATCGGTACATCCGAACATCACACCTGCGGGACAGGTACAGGATGGCAACAACAACTGCCCGAGTTACACCAGGAACGCACAATCCCTCTATCAGTGCTCAGACTGTCCGCAATAGGCTGAGAGAGGCTGGACTGAGGGCTTGTAGGCCTGTTGTAAGGCAGGTCCTCACCAGACATCACCGGCAACAACGTCGCCTATGGGCACAAACCCACSGTCGCTGGACCAGACAGGACTGGCAAAAAAGTGCTCTTCACTGACGAGTCGCGGTTTTGTCTCACCAGGGGTGATGGTCGGATTCGTGTTTATCGTCAATGGAATGAGCGTTACACCAAGGCCTGTACTCTGGAGCGGGATCGATTTGGAGGTGGAGAGTTTGTCATGGTCTGGGGAGGTGTGTCACAGCATCATCGGACTGAGCTTGTTGTCATTGCAGGCAATCTCAACTCTGTGCATTACAGGGAAGACATCCTCCTCCCTCATGTGGTACCCTTCCTGCAGGCTGATCCTGACATGACCCTCCAGCATGACAATGCCACCAGCCATACTGCTCGTTCTGTGCGTGATTTCCTGCAAGAAAGGAATGTCAGTGTTCTGCCATGACCAGCGAAGAGCCCAGATCTCAATCCCATTGAGCACGTCTGGGACCTGTTGGATCGGAGGGTGAGGGCTAGGGCCATTTCCCCCAGAAATGTCTGGGAACTTGCAGGTGCCATGGTGGAAGAGTGGGGTAACATCTCACAGCAAAAACTGTCAAAACTGGTGCAGTCCATGAGGAGGAGATGCACTGCAGTACTTAATGCAGCTGGTGGCCACACCAGATAGTCCTGACTGTTACTTTTGATTTTGACCCCACCCCCCCTTTGTTCAGGGACACATTATTACATTTATGTTAGTCACATGTCTGTGGAAATTGTTCAGTTTATGTCTCAGTTGTTGAATCTTGTTATGGTCATACAAATATTTACACATATTACGTTTGCTGAAAATAAACGCAGTTGACAGTGAAAGGYTGTTTCTTTTTTTGCTGAGTTTAGATGTGCCTGGGTTGTTTTAACCACAGTGTTTGTGTTTGGTTGTCCAGCGCCAGGGTGGTCTGTTCGGGGACTATTCAGACCCGTTTTCCACAGAGACCAGCAGTGTCCTGCCCTCCCACATGGCTAGCCAGCGTCCCCTACAGCTATCAGAGAACCGCCCCGAGGAGGCTGAGTTGCCCCTCGGTCGCTCAGACTCCGTGTTCCTCCCCGATACAGAGTTCTTTCCCCTGACCCCCACCAAACACAACAGCAACAACAATGCGTAAGTAATGTCGTCCCCAGGCTAATTGAGTACTGTTACTGCCCTCAACCAAACACAACAGCTACAACAATCTATGAGTAGAGTGCTGCTGCGCCACCAAAGCTGCGTTTGCTGCCACAGAAACGAATGAATGGAGGCACAAGATTAATAAGCACCTGGAAAAGCACTGTATGAATCCAATCAATCAATGATCTTTTTCTACAAATGCCCAAATTCAGCACTATTTGGGTGARACGGTACACTTTGCTTGCTGGTATGTACAGTGGGGAGAACAAGTATTTGATACACTGCCGATTTTGCAGGTTTTCCTACTTACAACGCATGTAGAGGTCTGTCATTTTTATCATAGGTACACTTCAACTGTGAGATACGGAATCTAAAACAAAAATCCAGAAAATCACATTGTATGATTTTTAAGTAATTAATTTGCATTTTATTGCATGACATAAYTATTTGATCACCTACCAACCAGTAAGAATTCCAGCTCTCACAGACCTGTTAGTTTGTCTTTAAGAAGCCCTCCTGTTCTCCAATCATTACCTGTATTAACTGCACCTGTTTGAACTCGTTACCTGTATAAAAGACACCTGTCCACACACTCAATCAAACAGACTCCAACCTCTCCGCAATGGCCAAGACCAGAGAGCTGTGTAAGGACATCAGGGATAAAATTGTAGACCTGCACAAGGCTGGGATGGGCTACAGGACAATAGGCAAGCAGCTTGGTGAGAAGGCAACAACTGTTGGCGCAATTATTAGAAAATGGAAGAAGTTCAAGATGACGGTCAATCACCCTCGGTCTGGGGCTCCATGCAAGATCTCACCTCGTGGGGCATCAATGATCACGAGGAAGGTGAGGGATCAGCCCAGAACTACACGGCAGGACCTGGTCAATGACCTGAAGAGAGCTGGGACCACAGTCTCAAAGAAAACCATTAGTAACACACTACGCCGTCATGGATTAAAATCCTGCAGCGCACGCAAGGTCCCCCTGCTCAAGCCAGCGCATGTCCAGGCCCGTCTGAAGTTTGCCAATGACCATCTGGATGATCCAGAGGAGGAATGGGAGAAGGTCATGTGGTCTGATGAGACAAAAATAGAGCTTTTTGGTCTAAACTCCACTCGCCGTGTTTGGAGGAAGAAGAAGGATGAGTACAACCCCAAGAACACCATCTCAACCGTGAAGCATGGAGGTGGAAACATCATTCTTTGGGGATGCTTTTCTGCAAAGGGGACAGGACGACTGCACCGTATTGAGGGGAGGATGGATGGGGCCATGTATCGCGAGATCTTGGCCAACAACCTCCTTCCCTCAGTAAGAGCATTGAAGGGGTCGTGGCTGGGTCTTCCAGCATGACAACGACCCGAAACACACAGCCAGGGCAACTAAGGAGTGGCTCCGTAAGAAGCATCTGAAGGTCCTGGAGTGGCCTAGCCAATCTCCAGACCTGAACCCAATAGAAAATCTTTGGAGGGAGCTGAAAGTCCGTATTGCCCAGCGACAGCCCCGAAACCTGAAGGATCTGGAGAAGGTCTGTATGGAGGAGTGGGCCAAAATCCCTGCTGCAGTGTGTGCAAACCTGGTCAAGAACTACAGGAAACGTATGATCTCTGTAATTGCAAACAAAGGTTTCTGTACCAAATATTAAGTTCTGCTTTTCTGATGTATCAAATACTTATGTCATGCAATAAAATGCAAARMAATTACTTAAAAATCATACAATATGATTTTCTGGATTTTTGTTTTAGATTCCGTCTCTCACAGTTGAAGTGTACCTATGATAAAAATTACAGACCTCTACATGCTTTGTAAGTAGGAAAACCTGCAAAATCGGCAGTGTATCAAATACTTGTTCTCCCCACTGTATATGATACATGGCTTACCTGATTATATATAGATTTTTTTTGTATGTTTATAGGTTTTCTTATGAGAGAGAGGAGAGTCCGAAAGTGAGCAGGCACCATTCCAGAGTGGACCCAGGGCGCAGCTCTCCAGGTCAGTTCAACATCAGCCTAGGCCGGGAAGTAATCTGCGTAAGGGCCGTGTTGTGGCGTGACAGTCAAAGGTCATCTCCACTTGAGCTGACATGCACAGTGTTTACTATGAATGTGATCTCAGCGAAAAATGCCTTGAAAAGCCACATTGTCAGCTGTCTAGTGCGTTGCGCTAGGAATTGAATCCCGGCCCTAGTCACCTAATCAATCCTATTATCTGCTGATCATCATCACACTGCATGATATTTGACATACCGTCGGATACTCTTTAGTCATTCTTGTGTCCTACAATAAATAACTGTGTTCTTCTGTCTGTCTCCTGTAGATAGCAGACACTTCTCTGAGATCAGTGAGAAACCAATCAGAACAGACATCACTCAGGTAACATAATACACATCAGATTGAAGACCCCATACAACCCATTTAAACACTAAATGCCATAGACCAGGGGTGGGCAACTCCAGTCCTCGCGGGCCTGAGTGGTGTCACACGTTTTCCCCATCCCTAGCAAACACCGCTGATTAAACTAATTGCATTCTCAATTGAAGATCATGATTAGCTAAATATTGGAGTCAGTCGTGTTAGCTGTGGCTGGGGCAAAAGTGTAACACCAATCAGGACCCTGAGGACTGGAGTTGCCCATCCCTGCCATAGACAAAACGGATTGAATTTAGCTGAGTCYTGATTCTATTGTTCCATGAATGTCCTAACTGTAAGTGCTGTCTTTGTTGTTGCAGTTCCCCTATGACCTCAAATACGGTGAGAGCCAGTCTCTCCCCAGCTGTTCCCAAGCTAAAGGGGAGGCTACAGAGGAAGCTGAAGGGGCCACAGGAGGCTCTGTGTCTGCACCTGCCGCTGACCAGCTGATCAAAGAGGTACGTRGATACTGATTAACAGATTGTTGTAGAAACAAGAGTAAAGTTATTTAAACTGCATGTGTAAGTCCATGTTTTTCCTCTGTGCCAGGTTCCTCCCTGAGACCCTATGTTTGTAACAGTAAACATCATATCATTGTACGTATCATGTTCTCCGTCAGGTCTTAGTGGTTGGCGGTCTTGGCGACCTGGCCAATGACGATTCGTTTGTGGCGGTYACTCGTAATGAAATGGCCGAGGCGATGCGCATGCCCATGTCCCACTTTGAAGACGTGGCCCTGGGACTCCTCAACGGGCGCAGTGGCCGCGCAACCTCCGCCACGAGGAAGAAGATCCCAATCCATGTGCCCCCTTCCGCCCCCGACCGGCCCTCTAGGTCTACAGAGCTGAAACCGAAACCCCAGGAGCAGAGAAAGAAGCGCCTCGTTACACCCTTTAAACAACACCTGAAGGGGGAAGAGGCAGACACCAAAGTGTAGAGAGTCTGTCATCGGAGTGCCCATGACGACAGTGGCCTTATCTTGTGACATGATATGACACTTGACTTGACAAGGCTGTGTTGTAGTTGGTGACATCACACACTCACAGCATTAACAAATCCTGATTAGTTGCCGTGGCGATGAGATCAATCCACTAACCATAGTTTCCAATGGAGACTGGAGGAAATAGGCCCACTAACCAGGGTTGATGGCCGAGTTGCTAGGCTCTAGCTGGTTGGCTGTTCAGGTTTTAACATGTTATTCCACTGTGGTTGATTCTTGTCAATTCTGATTAAATTCTTGAATCAGATTCATGATTCTTATGGAAAACTAATCGACAAAGGAAAAGGAATATTCTGCTACAGTAATACATTTTAATCTTCTCAGTTCCGCCATATTTATTTCAACAAATTAAAAAATAACTTATCACAGAGTGCACAGGTTCATGAACCTCTTTCTTTGTTATACTGTTGGTTGACGTAATAATCTATTCCATAGAGTGGTTAGACAGAACAACTATGTCCAGTCTGCTGTGTTTCTTACTAAAACCCTAACTAATGTCCTGTACACACTGCAGGATAGCATTTTTTGTCATGAATCTTGTTCTGGAGGCGGTGCTGCAGTGGTCACTAGCGAGAATTAAAAATATATATTTTTAAACTTAACCCTAACCTTAAATTAAGACCAAAAAGCTCATTTTGACTTTGCAGCTGGCCTATCTAAGGGGAAATCGTTCCGTTCTGCCTCCAGGACAAGACACATGACAATAAACGTCAACATGCGCACACACGCAACTTGTACACGTATTGTGTGCATGGTGACAGATGGTGCTTTCAAGACAAATGGGAACTCTGGAAAAAAACGAGGTAAAATCATGACATCAGAGCTCTAGAAAGATTTATTATTTTACCAGGTAAGTTGACTGAGAACATGTTCTCATTTACAGCAACAACCTGGGGAATAGTTACAGGGGAGAGGAATGAGCCGATTGTAAACTGGGGATTAATAGGTGACTGTGATGGTTTGAGGGCCAGATTGGGAATTTAGCCAGGACACCAGTTTAATGTCCCATCCAAAAGACACTCCCTACACAGGGCACTGCCCTGGGGAATTGGGATATTTTTTTTAGACCAGAGGAAAGAGTGCCTCCTACTGGCCCTCCAACACCACTTCCAGCAGCATCTGGTCTCCCATCCAGGGACTGAACAGGACCAACCCTGCTTAGCTTCAGAAGCAAGCCAGCAGTGGTATGCAGGGTGGTATGCTGCTGGCAATATGAGATGCCTGAGTTTCCGACTTGGAATTCCAAGTTGGACTCCCTGTCGGAGCTCGTTTTTATCCAAGTTGTCTTGAAGGCACGGAAGTCAGAGATTTCTGAGTTACCAGTTGTTTTGAACGCAGCAAAAGTCTGTGAGTGGAGACAGGGGTGTCCCGGCAAGGGCTGAAGAGGGAAAGAAAGGAAGCCATTTTGCGTTTCAGTGAGTTTCTATGTATCTGGGACAACTGCAACTGTTGCGTTTGAACGGTTTAGTTCAATCTTTTGAAAAGAGTCTCTCCTGTTAAAACATCCAGGATGCAAGGAAACGCTTAGTACACACTCCGGTTGTACACCTGATGCACAACACATTTGACACAATGGTTGTGATACATCAAACCGTTTTGATGAAGCCATAGAGATAGAGGACTCTGCATGGATATCACCCGTTTTTAGCATGGACAGTGCCATTGAGGGCTTCCACCATTTTAAAGTGGTTAACTGGGTGGGGACTCCCACGAGTTGGGAGCAATCAGTCACTGAAGAACATGAGCTACTTTAAAATGGAGATAGCCTCAATAGCACTGCTATCACAGACACTATAATGGAGCAGTATACAAAGATGAGTCTATCTCAATGAGCCTCACTGTTTGTGTTCTTAAAGGCAACGTCCTTCATTTATGTCGTTAAAGGGAGGACTTGCCATCTTTTAACTTMATTTATACTTGTCTTCATTTAATCGAGACTTGTAAAACACAGTTTCCTTGGTGCTCAACCTCCCACTGAGGGTTTGGGCACTTTTTTAAGAGGAAGTTTCTTTTCTTTTTTTTTATGTGTTGAACATTTCTTTGTACTTTTAATTTATTAGTTATTATTGTATTATCAATGTTTGAATACTCACTGAAATAGGTGTATAGGGGAGAGTGGGGTAAGTGGAGCAAATGTTTCATTCAGCATCACTCTGTAAAGGGAAATATATTATTTCTAACAAAAGGTATCTACATAAACTTTRAGGATGTTGCGCATCCCTTGAAATAATCAGAATTCATGTAAAAATTTGTTTTGAAAACATAGCTTGTCCAAAAAAAAAGTGATCTCTTGGAACAACTTACCCCGGGTTAAGCCACCAACACATTTCTGTACTGAATGAAATATTACCTTTTTAAAACCATGTCTATCTTCATTTCCAAACACAATGACAATCACTGTCTTTTAATCATATTTTACCCCAAGCTTAACGCCTAACAAACACTTTGTACTTTCTTTTTAATGCTTTGCATTATGCTTGGGAAGAAAACACATGCTCACTTACCCCAAGACAAACATTTTGGTTTAGATACAAGCATCATGAAACCTCAAATTCATTTGACTTGCTGAAAATCAGTTTTTTGGTCCTAACTTGCTTACCACTTTTTACATGTGGTTTCTTCCTTCACAGACTCCATAAAATGACATTTTCCTAAATATTTGGTCAAGTTATACATTTTGTTTGGGGTTTCCTAGAAACAAGGGCGGCTCAACTTACCCCTTTAGCTCAACTTATCCCACTCTCCCCTACTGGTATTTAGCACTTATCTAACAGATCACATTGTATTTAATATAAACCAGATATTTTGTTAAATGAGATTCATTTAACAAAATGTAGTAATTCATTTAACAAAAGATTCATTTAACAAAATGTATTAATGACCAGAGGTTAAAATGAAGTTGAAAGTAAGAAAACAATGTAATAAAGGCGATTCAGGATTTTAAGTGGTGCTGAAGTTAGTCTAGACTTGATCAATGCAAGAGTTGTTAGTCATATCAGCATACCTGGCGTATGGTGGATTTAGCATGAAGGCCCACATAGGGGATTAACTGGTTTTGTACAAAACTTTGCACATTTTTTGTCTGGGGAAGGATCTCAAAACTATTTTGCTTGATTCCTTGCGAGCTCTTTCCTCAACTTCTCCTGAAAATGTAAGTTGCAAGCAAGGAGAGCATTGGAGAAGATCTGATGTTTTGAGGATGCAAAGAAAGACCGAATCAAGGAAAATACCTTTGAGATTCACCCCAGGTCTGTTTTTTTTATTTTTAGTTACCTTAACAGGTCTTAAAGGAGTTATTTTTCACTTCATCCTCTTGTTGGCCATTTCTGCCTTAGTAACCGGTTTGTCTTTAAAAAGAACGCTGCATAAATCAGACATTAAGTAGTGGGTGGGACAGCTTCTAACCCTGCTATAACAAGTATACCCATCTTCTAATATGTGCCTTTCAACAAAAAATTTTTTTCTTCATGTCAGTCAGATGGAGCTTACAATGGCAAAACAAACAAATAAAACATCCAAAATATACATCACTTTGGTTTACTTGATTTTTTTGGTAATGTGCAGTGCTCGACTTGGACTGAAATAGGTTCTGGTACTCACTTTGGGTGCCGGTACTGTTTACATTTAGGTGCAGGAACCCCACAATACTTTTGAGCTAATATTTTAGAAGAGGAACAGGAGCTCAAGCAGTAGAACATTTGAGATGCCAGTACTCAGCTCCAGTGAACTCCTTCCCAAAGTCAAGCACTGGTTATCTGCAGAAATAAAATGTACAAAAGGAATAAGTACCATGAGTGGCTGAGACATGGCTGGCTGTTTACAACACAACACAAGAAGCATCAGCATAACAGGTGAGTTTGCTCAAATGGTGCTGAAAAACGTGATATGACAAATGTAATGGTTAGCCTCTAGAGGGAGCCTCAGGGAAAGACATGTCAAATTTGAATAATCACTCCTTTATACCTGTGCTGGGAGAAAACTGAGGCAATACTTTGACATGTCAAAGCATACGTACGTACACTGATGTACACTCCACTCACCCTTATGGACCGGAAAGTCCTGCCTCAAAACACACATACCCACGGGATGAATAAGTTATAATACACAAATATCTACAAAACACAGACCGAACACTAAACTTAAAGTTATGAAAGAGTTCAACCTTACTTCTACCACAAATACACAATTAGAAAACAAGTTAAAATAGTATATTTTATTAACTAAAAAGACTCAAAGTCAATGGAATAAACATGTCTTATGCAAAACTGACCCTTAAAATGSATAATTACATTTCCCATTGGCCATGGACAGATTTAAAAGGAGGCAGGGGGATACTTTTAAAGCAGACTCCATCCCCAAGTCAATAGGGGTAAACTCATAAACCTTCTTCACCTTTATAAATTGACCCTCACTTTAGTGATACAATTCATAAAGATTGGATAAGAACATGGACCTAACATAATATTACCAACAATAAAGAATTGCTTTTCATCATTCTGGTCTTAGAATGTCATGTTCACCAGTTGTTCCCCTCTTCAGAGGAAGCAGCTAATCTAACAAGGTGGTCAAATTAGATGGATTTCCCTAATGGGGTTTCATGATCTCATCGCATTTATATCCAATAAGATAATTAAAACAGTTGTGATTTACCTCTTATTAAATTAGGTCATGGTTAGAGTTGAAAATATATATATAATAATTTGGTAACTTCCCCCAAATTCCCAGTTGGAGGATTCCTGCATGTTCCAGTATGCAGGATTCCTGCATGTTCCAGTATGCAGGATTCCTGCATGGTCCAGGTATCTTCCAACAGGGGTTTCTGGAAAATCAGGAAATGTGGGGAAAGGCTCAGAGCCTGTCTGGTAAAACTAAAAGGTGGCTTGGTAGCCTCGATCTAAACTGAATTGTTTCGTTTCACTTCACGTATATTTTAGGGTTGCACCACTCAGTCGTGCTCACGCATGGTAACGAAAACGTTATTTAGGCCCCAAGGTCCTACTTGTCTCACGTCTCCCCTTCAACTACATCAAACTCCACAGTTTCGCAAACACCGCGGTGGTATTTCCTATGGGCCGTTTAACTTTATGGTCGTCTGGTGTACAAAGACGTCTTCTCATGTGTCATTCCTGTTTGTGAAACCAACCGTGGCCATTACCGACTTAATCTTGCCAAAAGGTAGAGAAATAATAACCATAGCTGACATTGAGKCACATCTTGAAGAAAGTGAAACCAGAAAATTCAGTTTGGATACAGGCTAGTTAGACATGGGGATTTAAAATGCTCAGATGACATCTGACTGGGAATGAAGTGGCCACCTAATGGGACCTACGGGTCTTCCAATCTYACACAATTCAGACAAAAAGTTAAAAATTGCACAATAAGTGAAAAAACAACAGCAAAAAAAACAGGCTGAACACAAAGGAGAAAAAAAGCAGAATTTCAGATACTTACATTACATAGACCAGTGAAATAACAGAAAGCAAGAATTTGAAGAAAGGGAAAGAGATTAGTAGAAAACATTTATGAGACAAAAAAACATAAATGGTTACATGTAATACATTATCATTGTCAGCAGGTTTCTACCGTCTGAGGGACAAAGCCTGATACAAATAGTCAACAAGGCATGATTTCCAAATCATTTTACAATTTTTCTAAGCCTCATATAACCTTGTCCTGAAATACAATACTCATATGGTTCCAAATTAACCAAATTAAAAGATTCAATTGTATAAATGCATATTATATTCAAGGTGAAACTTTCAAGAAATAACAACTTTCAGCTGCTGTAATTTGTCTCACCCCCTCCATTCAGAAAAATCACAAATTTTCTAATCCTAATATACTCCAAAAATACAGAAATGATTTTTAAAAACATGATAGCAAACAACATCTATTAGCCAATGGATGTTTGATCCACAATACAACCAACACACTACAGAACACATTATTAGCTACATTTGCCATCCATAGACACGAGCGATTTGTGTCATATTCATTTGCCAGAAAAAGGTAGGGACTAGCTGGACTTGTCCAATAAGAAACACACATTTCTGTTCTCAGTTACAAAATTGATTCAAAACATTTTCGGTTGCCTGCACTAATGAATATGACCCTGGTTCAGTTGGTTAACCAGAACGTCAAAATGCCAATGAGTTAAAAGGTATGCCTGTCGTTTATCTCCTCTGTGTGATGTCCTACTTGTTGGGGTTCTACTCGTTGGGGTTGGGGTTGGCGTCAGGGTACACAGACAGGTCAAAGGTCAGCACTTTGCTGATGACGCAATCTCCTTGCTGTGGGGGGGAAGAGTGACCCTGTCAGTTTTGCCCTCATTTCAGAAAACAGTTAGCATACATAGCTACATTCATTCTATTATCTAAAATGTGAGAGAAAAATGTCAAGACATTCTTATAGTAATGTTTTTATGTAAAAGCGAAGCATTACAAGGATTTATGGATAGGTGTGTTGCATGTTATGTGTGTGTGTGTGTTTTGTTGCGTCTGTACCTCTGGATAGACCCCGATGAGAGAGTCAGCCTTGGTGTAGAACTCTTCCTTTAGAGAGATCACTATGGCCTGAGTGTTCACTGACTGGTCTTTGATGTAGTTGGCCACCTGCATAGACGGACAGTATTAGACATAACAGCATGGTCATGACATAACAGCATGGTCATGACATAACAGCATGGTCATGACATAACAAGGAGTGATGTCGTTAGTCATCTGGATAACGTGGATCGACAACACATTAGACATCTCCAACCTATCCCTACTAGTGCACTACTTTAAAATTAGTGCACTTACATCAAGAATATTTTAGACTGATGGTGGTTATAGCGAGACTTCAGGACAACGACATCGTAAACACATATGGGTATTTCATGACATTAATAACGATAGTTCATGCAGCATGGTTTTAGACACAGACCTTGCCAATGTTGGTGTTGTCCAGAGCAGCATCAATCTCATCCAGGACGAAGAATGGGGCCGGCTTGTAGCTGTGTATGGCGAACAGCAGAGCCAGGGCGGCTACAGTCTTCTCCCCTCCAGAGAGGTTGTCCATGGGTCTGAACCGCTTACCAGGGGCAACACAGTTATAGTTGATCCCATCCAGGTAAGGCTCCTCTGGGTTCTCTGGCCCAAGGAAGGCCTGGGATGAAGGAACACACCAACACACAGACAAACGTTTTGTTCAAATCGAAAGGGGTGCAGTCAAACAGACCATTGATTTCATATGGGATGACCTCTATGTTAATGCAAATACCACATAATACAGTTTGTAGCTAGTTTTACTTGGTGGAATACATTTCAGACTGTTTGCGTATGGTACAGTACTACTATGGAGTATTGCTGAGGGACAGTACCTGGGCAGAGCTGTTGCGTGACAGGGCTTTATAGATCTCATCGATGTTGGTGGATACAGCCTCAAAACAGGCGTTGAAGCGGTCAAACCTCTCCTTCTTGATCTGCTCAAACGCCTGCTTGGCCTTCTTGGCTCGCTTACGGGCCGCCTCAAACTCTGGAATACAGAATAGAGCATGAACACATTACACAAATGAAGACACATTCTTTCCTGTTTCGGTACCATTTGATACATTCGCCAAGAGAGACGGTAAGTTAGTCCATGTCTTCAGACTCATTCATCTCTCCTCCTTACCGTCGCTGGTCTCCTGGAACTTGTCCCTGACAGACTCTAGTTTCTCCATGGCCTTCATGTTGGGTGCGCTGATTCTCTGCAGTATGGACTGCTGCTCGTTGAGACGTTGCTGCAGTGTGTGTATCTCTGCCTTGATCTCATCCTCCGCCAGCGCGTCCTGAGAAAGACCAGACAAATGTTAGGCGACTCATATCCTCGGACTCACACTACATTTCAAACTCATCGCTGGGTATTGAAATCATGGCTGAAACAGACAATTTTACATGTACAAAGAGAGAGACAGTCTATGGGGGAGATGAACTCCGGCCCATTTCTGCACACGTCTCCCAAAGTATGCACTTGCACACTCTCAGACATAGCCTTAGTATGCAGGGTTCACGCACGGGTGTACTTCTTACCTTGAGGTCTTCAGACAGGATGCTGTAGTCTATCTCTATGAGAGCCTCTTTAGCCAGGACAGTACTGGACGTTCTCTGACTGNTCGCTGGTCTCCTGGAACTTGTCCCTGACAGACTCTAGTTTCTCCATGGCCTTCATGTTGGGTGCGCTGATTCTCTGCAGTATGGACTGCTGCTCGTTGAGACGTTGCTGCAGTGTGTGTATCTCTGCCTTGATCTCATCCTCCGCCAGCGCGTCCTGAGAGAGTGCAGACGCAGACACACACACACACACARACACACACAAATATGTTAGGTGACTCATATCCTCGGCTCACACTGCATTTCAAACTCGCCTAAAACAACCCTATTGCTGGGTATTGAATCATGACTGAAACAGCTACAGTACACATAGATATAGAGTCTGAGTCTGTGGAGAGAGAAACTATGTCCCAATTCTCCACACATCTCCTAAAGTATCTACTTGCACACTCCCAGACACAGCCTTAGTATGCAGGGTTCAGGCATGTGTGTACTTCTTACCTTGAGGTCTTCAGACAGGATGCTGTAGTCTATCTCTATGAGAGCCTCTTTAGCCAGGACAGTACTGGACGTTCTCTGACTGCTGCTAGACTCCTCCTGCTGGGTGCTCCCCTACACACAGAGAAATAAAAAGACAATTACTTAACACATTGAAAAAATTAAATTCAATTTAAAAAAAGCTCGCTAGAATGCTATTTGGCCCTAAACAGACCACTGTAGACTGACCCAAACTTAAGGAAAGCTTTGACTATGTACAGACTCAGTGAGCATAGCCTTGCTATTGGGGAAGGCCGCCTTAAGCTACGTGCACACTGCCTACAAAAGGAGGTGGAAACTGAGCTGCACTTCCTAACCTCCTGCCAAATYTTTGACCATAGAGACACATACAGTGGGGAGAACAAGTATTTGATACACTGCCGATTTTGCAGGTTTTCCTACTTACAAAGCATGTAGAGGTCTGTAATTTTTTATCATAGGTACACTTCAACTGTGAGAGACAGAATCTAAAACAAAAATCCAGAAAATCACATTGTATGATTTTTAAGTAATTAATTTGCATTTTATTGCATGACATAAGTATTTGATACATCAGAAAAGCAGAACTTAATATTTGGTACAGAAACATTTGTTTGCAATTACAGAGATCATACGTTTCCTGTAGTTCTTGACCAGGTTTGCACACACTGCAGCAGGGATTTGGTGTTCTTGGGGTTGTAGAGGTCAAAAATTTGACCTCTACAGTGTATCAAATACTTGTTCTCCCCACTGTGTTCCCCTCAGATTACACAGACCCACAAAGAATTCGAAACAAACCCAATTTTGATAAACTCCCATATCAGCAGCCAGATCTGTGACCTGATGCCATAAGAAAAGGGCAACCAGTGAAGAACACCATTGTAAATACAACCCATTTATTTTCCCTTTTGTACTTTAACTACTTGCACATATGARATTTGAAATGTCTTWATTTTTTTTGTGAGTGTAATGTTTTTTTTATTGTTTATTATCTATTTCACTTGCTTTGGCAATGTAAACATGTGTTTCCCGTGGAGAGAGCGAGCATGTCAGAGAGAGGGAGAATGTCAGAGAGAGAGAAAAAGGGAGGTAGAAAGATGGACAAAGAGAGAGTGGGAGAGAAAGAGAGAGAGTGTTAAGTACCTCTCCCTGGCCGATGTCGTCCATGGTCCCAGAGCGTAGCGGCAGTCTGATGTCCTGCATCTTACAGGCCTGCAGCAGGTTGTGGCGGTCGCTGCGTTTCTGCTCCAGCTTGGTCTCGATGGCCGTCACTTCCTTCTGCAGCTGGGTCAGCTCCCTGYGGGAATAACACACATCGGTCAAACAATACCGCCGCAAACTGCAACGCTACAAAACTAGTTACCATCTTTCTGGGTCAGCTCCCTAAGGTAAACACAAACACACAATTGTTGAACACAAACTAAATGGCAACGCTACAAATGGTTATTTCTTTTTTTAAAGAATAATGTAGTAAGTAAGAAATAAGAAGTAAGAAATAATGTAGTAAGTAAGAAATACGTGCCTTTCAGAAATGGGAAGAAAAAGAGCATGAGAGTTTGTGTGCGCACGTGTCTATGGTTTGAGACTCACTTGTTGGCGCCTCCCAGTTTCTTGCGTATCTCCTCCATGTTGTGGTTCTTGTCGTTGACCTCGGACTTCTTGGTGAGGTGCTGGTTCTTCAGGTCCTGCAGCTGGGCCATGGTCTCGTCGATGATCTTCATGTGGCGGTGCTCCTCCTGGGAAAGAGACACAGGGAGAAAAACAGTTCAAAAACATCCAATCTCACCTAACAAAGAGAGTACACATTTGATTAACGCCATCGGTCTAAGAATTTAGGCTACGTGCCGAGTCTCCTCCCTTCACCCGAGACGTGCACACTCCTCGTCATGGATATAAAAGCTTTGGATTGGTGGACGGGTGGTTGGACGGAGTTTCCGCCATTGTTAAATCCATTGAGTGGGAGTGTGCAACTGCACATTTCAAGACTTAGTTCGGTTTATGTTAATCTCTCTTTACCTTCTTGAGTCGCTCTATCTCCGCCTCGTCCTTCTTGACGGTCTGCTCCCACATCATGACCTTCTCCTTGTCCTCTTTCAGCTGGTTTTTCTCATAGTCCAGCTGGATGCCCAGACGAGTCTTCTGGGTTTCAAACTCCAGCCTAAAGGTCACACAGACACAAAATGGATGCCGTTAGGTTAACACACTCAAAGAAACCGTCACTTTCAAGGTCCCTCCCCTCCGACCTTTGCGTTTTAAGAAACAGGTGAGAGGAATCAAAGGAAGATGAATTGAGGAAGAGCCTAAGAGACAGACAAAATGGCTGACTATAGCACACAGAAACAGGTTCACATTCACAATGCCTATTCTCCCTCAGGAGACTGAAAAGATTTGGCATGGGTCCTCTTATCCTCAAAAAGTTCTACAGCTGCACCATCAAAAGGATCCGGACTGTTTGCATCACCGCCTGGTATGGCAACCGCTCGGCCTCCGACCGCAAGGCACTACAGAGGGTAGTGCGTACGACACAGTACATCACTGGGGCCAATCTTCCTGCCATCCAGGACCTCTATACCAGGCGGTGTCAGAGGAAGGCCTTAAAAATTACCAAAGACTCCAGCCACCCTAGTCATAGACTGTTCTCTCTGCTACTGCACAGCAAGCGGTACCTGAGCGCCAAGTCTAGGTCCAAAAGGCTTAACAGCTAATCGTACTATTTGCATTGACCCCCCCCCCCTTTATTTTTACAGTGCTGCTACTCGCTGTTTATTATCTACGCATAGTCATTTTAACCCTACCTACATGTACATATTACCTCAACTAACCTGTACCGTACCCCCGCACATTGACTCAGTACCGGTACCCCCTGTATATTGCCTTATTTTATTGTTGCCCTTTTATTTTTTTAAACTTTAGTTTATTTTGTAAATAWTTTCTTAACTCTTCTTGAACTACAGTTGGTTAAGGGCTTGTAGTAAGCATTTCACGGTAATGTCTACACTTGTTGTATTTGGCGCATGTGACAAATAAAGTTTGATTTGACATTGACATAACGGAGGAGAGTGACTTACCGTTTCTTGGCGATCTCGTTCTGCCTCTTCACCTTCTCCTCCTCGAACTCTCTGATGTTCCTGACCCCAATCTCCTTACAGAACTCGATAAACACCTCATCTTCCACAACGTTCATCCGGTCTCTCAAATTATTGACCTCCTTTTCACGGGATTGGATGATCCTCTTGATGTCGTTGATGCGAGGGCCGAAGTTAGCCAGCTCACTCTCCAGCTTGGATTTCTCCTACAGGGGATGGGAAAAGGACTTCAAGCTAGTCTAATGAAATCACAACAGTGTGTCTACGGGGTTCTAGAAACCCTACTGACACACACATTGTGCAGTAGAAACCTCTATTGATGACTTTAAATAAATCATTATAAATCACCACATCACATAAAAAAGCCACACACAGAGCCACAGGTTTCAGACCCTTCGTTTAGGGCTACCGCAAAACGAACGGACACTGTGTTGCTACACGTCCATACCTGCATGTTGAGGGAGAGGTGTCGGGTCTTGGTCTGCTCCAGGTCGCTCTGGGAGTATTTGAGTCTCATCTGGAGGCCGTGGGCCTGAGACTGAACCTGGCGCAGCTCTGCCTCCTTCCTCTTAGCCTTCATTTGCTCCTACACCCAGAGAGAGAGAGAGATGCCCCATTGTTATTGTAGTCCTGTTCCTTTCAGAGATGCATCATTGTTATTGTAGTCCTGTTCCTTTTCAGAGATGCATCATTTTATTGTTCTTGTGTCCTGTTCCTTTCAGAGATGCATCATTGTTATTGTAGTCCTGTTCCTTTCAGAGATGCATCATTGTTATGTAGTCCTGTTCCTTTCAGAGATGCATCATTGTTATGGTAGTCCTGTCCTTTTCAGAGATGCATCATTGTTATCGTAGTCCTGTTCCTTTCAGAGATGCATCATTGTTATCGTAGTCCTGTTCCTTTCAGAGATGCATCATTGTTATCGCAGTACTTGTTATCAGCCGTGACAACATTCTAATAGATACATTAGGCTGCTTATCCAACTGCAGCTTGATAACGGCTAAGTAAAATAGGTTTCTACGGTACTTAAGTTTCATATTAATATATATGTTAGAAGTATGGTAATGTTATGAGCAATATTCCCTCTAAGCCACGCAGAAMAAATATCAGCCCGTGTAGAGAAGCACGAGATTAAAACTCCAGAAAGTTGAGTGAAGTTCAGTTAACWCTATCAACGTTTCCCTTTACTGTGGGAATTGTGATCGAATCAACACAATATTATCCACGTTCAATTCAACATACCGAGAGACAAAAACTAATTATGCCAGACTTAATATAATAACTGTGTGTTTACAGCATGAGTAGATGAGCTTGTTTGGTTTTTTAGATCAAAGCGAGTGCCACATGTGCACATTTGTTCATATCCGTTAATAGTTAGTGAGTTATTAGCCCAATTATAGATCAGTCAGCAAGGGGGGATTGTTTGCTTCCTACAAGAGCACAATGTGTATTTCTAGAAATCTTTGAAACGCGAGTCAGGTAAAGAGCTTTTTTTGTCTTAAAGGGGCAGTGTTATATTTTGAGACAGCGAGTAGCATAATTTGTCTGATTCTCTGTAATTATGGTATGGGAATAATGACACATTGTATATTTTGTAAAGTGGTATCTTACAAACAACAACAACATTTCAGTCACCACCTTGTCTGAAGGACAAGTGGATAAACAGGTTKATGTCAAGCCCTGCATGTTTCTTCACATTGGCTGCTACTGTAGGCTGAATGATAGAACAGCTATTTCCATGTTAAAATGTTATGGGATGCATTTCTCCATTGTTTTTGATGGTAGGCCACTCTGGTAGACCTACATTATTATAAAATAGTCACAGTAGCCTGCTTGACCAGTGTTAAAGCTAACTTAAAGCAGGTACACCCTCAGTGTTCACAGTAAACGCACCGGAAGTCACACCAAATGTTCAATGTTCAAGTTTGTGATCAACAGACCTGAAATTTGCCCAGTGCCGGAAAAAAACAGAGGGAAGATTGGTTATGAGGTAGGATGCTCCAAATCAGAACGGGATGTGTGACTGGTTTACTTTGAGTGCCATAACATGTTATGATGATGGTGATGATGCTGACGATGCTCAAGACCCCAGTGGCCAGAGTGACTGTTTACCTTGAGTTCCTCAGTGAGTTTCTCCTTCTTGTCCTTGAGTTTGTCCACAGCCTTCTCATCCCAGCGCCTGGCCTTAGCCTTCAGATCACTAGCACCCCCAGAGATCACACCGGACTTCTGGAACAGAGTACCGTCCAGGGCCACTGTCTGGAGAGGGAGGTAGAGGGAAAGAGAGGAGTGCACGGATGAAGGGAGAGAGGGGTGGACAGTCATTTGCACGTCTTTCACTCAAGGTGTGTACCTTGTGTCTGTACGCAGTGTTTTCTACTAGCGCCTTGTTTTTCCACTTAAATTAACTAGGCTACTTTTCAATTCGCTAGTCAGAAGAAGAAAAAAAAAAGTCTGCTGAGCACTCTCCCGCTACAATGAACGATATGCATCTTCTAGCAATCTATTGATAGGATAGGCGCCTGTCAGTCACAAACTGAGCGATGACAGGGAAACACTGCTAGTTTGACAGTCTGCCGTCTGTCCCGCCTCTCGGTACCTGGGTGTGTGTGTGTTGTGTGCGCTATGGTTGCAGTCTAATTTCTTTACACGGGGAGCGAGAGCATGAATTTGCACGTCCCATATAATGTGGTAACGACGAGTCTAAATCGACTTAGTCCATTGTTTTCTGACACCATTTATTTTCTTTAGCGTGCAGGGTCCGACATTAACGACGGCCCGGGACCAGTACAAACATGTGCCGGGCCAAGCTAAACGTTCTCATCCGTTGCGTCAGCCTCATTGCTTTTTCATTTAAAAAACATTATCTAGCCTAGGCCTATTGGTTGTATGAATTTGGAATCTATCGTCCCACAAGTGTCCCAGAGTTTGGTTGGAATAGCCTCGTTCTTTTTCGCACAAAACGACAAAGCTGACCAATAGAATAGGTCAACTTTCCTACCATGGGGGATAGTAGATTGACAGACTAAAGATTTTGCTGTTCATTGCCCGTATTGTTGGCTGAGGAAAGCAAATGTGGACAGTTATTCTAACGTCTTTAAATACGCATCGGAATTCGGTAATTGACGCGCGCCGTTGCGTCAAGTTGCATGTTTGGTCAAGATGAATTACCCTGATCTAAATGTGATTTGTCATTCTGAGCACTGTAGTTGGACACCCTAATCAGGTTACAATGCATATGGATCCAGTAAACAGAAACCCTGTATAGTACAACAGCTGATGAAACTAACCCTGTAAAAGTCCGAAAAAAATTCTGTGTTTTTTCCTGATAGTTGATGGTAGAAAATACAATCTAGAAGAAAAAGAAACGCACACCTATTTAGGCGAGGTGCTGGCTAGCGGAGTAGAAAACTTAAAAATAAAGYAGAGCCACACACTCTAGGAGCTCAGACGCAAAAATGTAATATCCAACGTTTCGACAGCCAAGCTGTCTTCATCAGGGTATAATCACAAACACCGTGGGATGACTCGTTTATATAGTGTCAAAAGACACACAGATGTCTGTAATCATGGCCAAGAGTGGCCTAATATCATTGGTTAATTCTCAAATAGTAAAATGGCATACAAAGAACAGCATACAAAAAACAAATGGATAGCATACGATCAGATTCATTTTAGACTACACAAGCTTACAAACAATTACAATAGCAAAGTCACAATAATCACAAGAATGGCTTCAGATCAAAGTCTACGTTGAGACCGAAGGGAGCAAGGGTCTTTAAGTTAAAGATCCAGGCAGCCTCTCGTTTTAACAATAAATTATCAAGGTCACCCACTCTCCTAGGGAGGGTGACATGTTCGATGCCAATATAACGCAGAGACGAAATCGAGTGGCCTGCCTCCAAAAAGTGGGCCGCAACTGGGTAAGTCAAGTTTTTGCACCTAATGGTGCTACGATGCTCTGAGATACGAAAATACAATCTAGCATTAGAATGTACCAGAGGCCAACAAAATAGAGAATTTCATTTCCGGGGGAAGATTGACTGGCTACTTGTTCTATTTGGCTGGCTACTTACTCCATGTGCTTGTTGAAAACACTACGGTGTGTGTGTATGCATCAGTGTGCGTGCGTTGTCCTCCTACCTTGTGTCTGTAGGGCCCTCCGAAGGCGATGCGTCGAGCGTCCTCTACGTTCTCACAGACCAGTGCGTTACCACATGCGTACTGCAGGGCCTTCTTAATGTGAGGCGGCTCGTAGCGAATCACATCGATCACCAGCTTGGCTCCACGCAGCTCACGCAGCTTCTCATCTGTAGGCTTCACCTGGAGACACACAGAGACACGGACAGTTAAGACTGACACAAGCACAGAGCTGTAGACCAATAGACCGGACTGATACAGGTCTGTGTTCACATGGACATAATGCCATTGTGGAGTCCCATGTAAGTGACCAGTCCCATTGAACTTAAGTCTTCCCCAGTGTGTACCTCCAGATAGTCGAGGGGCAGGAAGGTCTCCGGCTCTCCCCTCTGCTCCTTGATGTACTGGATGCAGTCTCTGCCGGTTTTCTCCGAGTCCACGATGATGGCGTCCATGTTCTTGCCCAGCACCTTGGTCACAGCGATCTGAAACTTCTTCTGAGTGGGCTGACACAGGTCGATCAGACGGCCGTACTGCAGGGAAGAYGGAGAGCGCGTTGGAATGTGTCAACCATTCCACGGTCACGTCAATATTCTGAGAGAAGAAACATGTCTAGAACACAAGAACAGTGAGCAGTTGCGGGGAGAGTAAAACAGAGAAGGAAGAGGGCATCCCAGTGACAAGCATAGATAGCTTACTCTGTGGTTGTCCTATTGCTTACAGTGCCTCCAGTCCTGCCACAGATCGGGGATAGAGTTCGATGCTCTCCATAATCTCTGCTTTGTCTGGTAGCCTCTAGCCTTTACAGCGAACTGTGTGCTAACTATGCTAGCTGCAGCCTCCAGTTATTTTAGCACAGATCCAGCGCAGAATGTCTTAATACTCTGTGGTTGCCCTATGCCAACTGACATTCCCCAGACCAAACTCTGTATCTGTAGGTGCCCGCAGTCTTACCACAGATCCGGGATACAGTCTCTTGATGCTCTCCATGATCTCTGCTTTGCGTGCCTGCCTGCTGTTCTCCTGTCTGTCAATCCTGGCGTCGCCCAGCTGCTCCATCACCTAGGGAACAGAGATAAGATGTCAGTCAAATGTCCTCAGGCCATGTCGACTGACATGACATGGTCCTGGGACTTGCCATTTGCTACCAATCTACATAGCAGCAAACCCCACAGGAGACAGGCAAAACTGAAAATGTATCGGGTTTTTTCTCTTCCAGATTAGCAATTCTGATACAGTTATCATGTAATGTCAACACAAAATGTTTTAACTTTCCCAGTGCGTTTCAGAATCAACRAATAGCTTGGATTGGTTGACTGACAGATAGTGTTCCAGTACCTGGTTGAGTTCCAGGTTGATCTCGTCGATCCTCTTCTTGGCCCCCTCTACCTCCTCAGTCAGCTCCTCCTCCATTCTCTTCTGTTCATCCAAAGACTGCTTGCTGGTGGTAATGTAGTCCTCCAGCTTCTCAATACGCTTCTGGTTCTCCTCTATCTCACGGATCTTCTGCTTGATCTTGGCCTGCAGATGTAACATATTAATAACGTTAATCTCTCTTTGGTCAGTCACCTTTTCTGTTGCGCGACCTTTTTACATTGCGTGCCCCYACGAGCACAACCCTGTATTCCGTATCATCCTCATCCTTTACCTCAGTCTCCACTTTCTTCCTTTCCTCAAGGTCGAGCCGGTCCTGGTCGGCCTTTTGGTCTCTGTTGAACTTCTCCAGCTCCTGGGCCAGAGTGGCCGCCCGCTTACTGGCCTCCTCCTTCAGGCGGTGGTAGGCCTTCACCTGGGGAGAGCGGGAGGGAGGTGGTGAGTATTAAATATTCACCTACATATTTGAGAGATAGTAAGTCTGGCTAACCTGGGATATGAACCACCGACCTTCCCATATGTCCCTCACTGTGGCAACACTGCTGCCTGATGGTCCGCTGTAACCTTTCATAGGATCCCAGTCTATCTCCCTATGACCATTCATATTTAACTTAGAACACCCTCATGACCGTTCATAGGCTCCAACCTGGTTTTCCTCCAGTGTGAGGTCCTGTCCTTGGCTCTGAGCCTCCTCCTCCATGCGGTCGTCAAACTCCTGCCGGGCCATCTCCACAGCGCCCTGCTCTTTCTCCAACTCATCCATGTCCCCCTTCCTCTTCTTGTACAGCTTCTGGGCATTCTGGAGGGACTTCTTGGCTGCTTCCAGTTTTTTGATCTTGTGGGAGGTGTTCTCTTTGGCCTTGATGTACTGCGGACGCTTTTGGTTCAGTTCAGCATCCTTCTCCCTGTAGGAGGAAGAGGGAGTGGAAAAGGTTAAGATATTAAATCGTTAACTTACAAAAGGGCAACAATTCCACCTGGTCTATCAAATTCTTAGGCTTTTCTTCATTTCCCCTTGCTCCCTGCCTACGCACTTGACCTCCTCTACAGTCTGCTGGTCTCTCAATCCTCCCCAGCTCTTTTTCCCTCCCTCCATCCCCACTCACTTGATCTCTTTCTCCACTGTCTGTTGGTCTCTCATCATCCGTCCCAGCTCTTTCTTCTTCTCCTTCAGTTCCTCCTCCACGTGATCCATCTTCTTGCGGTCCTTGTCGATCTCCTTGTTGCGGTGCGACAGCTCGCGGTTCAGCTTGTCGATCTCGGCGTCGTTGTGGTACAGCTTGAACAGCTGCATCTGGACGTGGGCCTTCACCACCTCGTCCTTCAGACGCTGGTAACGCTCAGCCTGGAGAGGGGGAGGGAGAAAGTGTGAATGATACATGAGAACTACATAGAAGGTTCGCAAATTGTGGCATTTTTTTTTTAAAGGTTTTTTTGTGTTGTAGGGCGAAATGGAAAAATAATGGGGTCTATCAATCTGTCTCAATATTACCTTCTACCTACAGATGGGAAGTGTGAGTGAGCTCTCGTGAGAAGAGAAGGATGCTATCAGACTGGCTGTCTTCCATACCTCCTCTTTCTCCTGCTTGGCCTCTTTGCGTTCTGCGGCGATGTTCTTCTTGCGGTGGTAGTTAAATTGTGTGTCCTCCTCAGCCTTCACCATCTCCTTCTTCCTACGGTCGTACTCCTGAGCCAGCTCCCCAGACCGGGAGATCTCCTCAAACAGAGCAGTACGCTCCTTAGGGTTCTTCATGGCTATCGACTCCACTGCACCCTGATTGGGGAATACATAGAGGTCAGAGGTTACGAACACAGTCTTACACGGGGTCAGCGAGGTCCATGGACGAACAGTCTCTACGGTTCTCTCACCAAGAGAGCTCTCATCTATATTATTCGTAGCTGTCTCTTTACCACCACAAACCGATGCTGGTACTAAGACCGCACTCAACGAGCTGTATAAGGCCATAAGCAAACAAGAAAATGTTCACCCAGAAGCAGCGCTTCTAGTGGCTGGGGACTTTAACGCAGACAAACTTCAATCCATTTTACCTCATTTCTACCAGCTAAAAGTTATACTGCTGCATTAACGAGAGCATCCTGACCGGTTGCATCACCGCCTGGTATGGCAACTGCTCGGCATCTGACCGCAAGGCGCTAAAGAGGGTAGTGCGTACGGCCCAGTACATCACTGGGGCCAAGCTTCCTGACATCCAGGATCTCTATACCAGGCGGTATCAGAGGGAGGCACAAAAAATTGTCAAAGACTCCAGTCACACAAGTCAAAGCCTGTTCTCTCTGCTACCGCACTGCAAGTGGTACCGGAGCTCCAAGTCTAGGACCAAAAAGCTCCATAACAGCTTCCACCCCCAAGCCATAAGACTGCTGAACAACTAATCAAATGGCCACCCGGACTATCTACATTGACCTCTCCCCCCCTTTGTTTTTACACTGCTGCAACTCGCTGTTTATTATCTATGCATAGTCACCCTACCTCGACTATCCTGTACCCCTGCACAATCACTCGGTACCGGTACCCCATGTATATAGCCTTGTTATTGTTACGTACATTTCTTGTATAACTTTTTTTTTTCTTCAATTTTTTTACTTTAGTTTATTTAGTAAATATTTTATCAACTATTTCTTGAACTGCATTGTTGGTTAAGGGCTTGTAAGTAAGCATTTCACTGTAAGGTCTACAATTGTTGTATTTGGCGCATGTGACAAATAACATTTGATTATATTCGCTTTTAAGGAAGCTCTACACATATTCTGCTCAAATATGCTAATTGTTTGCATGTGCATATGTAGTTTACATTTTATATGAAGAAAGATCAAGAAAATCTGTCTACTTACACAAAAAAATATGTAGATAAATATATTTTTTGCATGTGACTATTACCGTGTGTGTATGTTACTGTTTGCATCAGTTCTCACCTGGAAGACAAGGAAGTTCCTGGCCTTGATGAGGATTCCTAGTTTCTCCAGCTCCTCGCTGTACTCTGCCAGATTCACCACCTTACTGTTGATACGGTACTCTGACGACGAGCCTGACACACAGAGAAGATTTGTGATAGTTATGGCTATCCGACAAAGAGATCAGAATACCAAGGGTCAACTGTTCTGCCTGCGGTTATGGAACCTCTACCTGTCCCAGAACTGCTGTTTTCAACTCTTAATGATCGGCTATGAAAAGCCAACTGACATTTATTCCTGATTATTATTTGACCATGCTTGTCATTTATGAACATTTTGAACATCTTGGCCATGTTCTGTTATAATCTCCACCCGGCACAGCCAGAAGAGGACTGGCCACCCCTCATAGCCTGGTTCCTCTCTAGGTTTCTTCCTAGGTTTTGGCCTTTCTAGGGAGTTTTTCCTAGCCACCGTGCTTCTACACCTGCATTGCTTGCTGTTTGGGGTTTTAGGCTGGGTTTCTGTACAGCACTTCGAGATATTAGCTGATGTACGAAGGGCTATATAAAATAAAKTTGATTGATTGATTGGTCTGTCCAAAATGGCACCCTATAAAGTACACTACTTTTGACCAGGACCCATCAAAAGTAATGCACTATGTAGGGATTTGAGTGCCACTTCAGACTCAGCACAAGACCACAAATTGGACTAGCAGACATTAAGGGAAGCATCACAGCCACACAGTTTATCACATCTGGATGTGGAGACAGCTGTGGCATACCAATGATGATTCTGGTGAAGGTGCGCTCTTCCCCACTGTCCTCATGGTACACCATGCTCACAAAGGCTCTGTTGGCTGCCGGCTTCCCCACGGGAGCTCCATGGATCAGGTCCTTCAGAGTCTTCACACGCAGGTTGCTGGTCTTCTCAGCCAGCACAAAGCTGATGGCGTCCATGAGGTTGGACTTGCCTGGGAGGGAGAGAATATGAATGGGAACAAATGGAGTCAGCGAGTAACTACTCAAGTCTTGCAAATATTGTTTACGTGGAAGAGGACGTAAACTAACTCAGGACCAGGATAAGTTGATACCTAATCAGTTGCACAACTGAATGCATTCAACAGAAATTTGTCTTCCAATTGCACTCAACCCCTCTGAATCAGAGAGGTGCGGGGGCTGCCTTAAATCGACGTTCATGTGATCGGCGCCCGGGACTACATTAAACTGTTGATCTAGCTAATGTTTATTAGATCAACTACCTGCAAGGTCTCATTCAAAGTCACCTGAGGGTACGACAAAACCTATTCCCCCTCAGGAGACTGAAAAGATTTGGCATGGGTCCTCAGATCCTCAAAAGGTTTTACAGCTGCACCATCGAGAGCATCCTGACGGGTTGCATCGCTGCCTGGTATGGCAACTGCTCYGCCTCCGACCGCAAGGCACTACAGACGGTAGTGCGTACGGCCCAGTGCATCACTGGGGTCAAGCTTCCTGCCATCGAGGACCTCTATATCAGGCGGTGTCAGAGGAAGGCCCTAAAAATTGTCAAAGACTCCAGCCACCCTAGTCATAGACTGTTCTGGCAAGCAGTACCAGAGCGCAAAGTCTAGGTCCAAGAGGCTCCTAAATAGCTTCTACCCCCAAGCCATAGGACTCCTGAACAGCTAATAAATTGGCTACCCAGACTATTTGCAACCCCCCCCCCCCTGCTCACACTCTCTGTTATTATCTATGCATAGTCACTTTAATAACTCTACCTACATGTACATATGAACTAAATTACCTCGACACCGGTGCCCCCACACATTGACTCTGTACCGGTACCCCCTGTATATAGCCCCACTATTGTTATTTACTGTTGCTCTAATCATTTGTTATTCTTATCTCTTACTTTTTTGTTGTTGGTATTTTCTTAACTGCATTGTTGGTTAAGGGTTAAGGGCTTGTAAGTAAGCGTTTCACTGTAATGTTGTATTCGGCGCATGTGACAAATACAATTTAATTTGTCAGTGTGGGAAATGTTTATCATAGTAAAATGTTTTGGACCCGTGGCTAGCTAGCTACAGTTGGAGCAACAACAACCAAAAGTAGCTCAAATTAAATAGAAAGCAAGTGTTGTACTGTCGTTATCGACAAAGTAACAAGTATAGCCGCCCATCCATGCATTGATGCAAATAGTCAACCCGGCGAAACTAGCATTAACTAGCAATCTAGCTAGGACTAGCAATACAGTAATGTTAGCATTAGCTAGATAGCCTACTTGCAATGTTGATTGGCCACTACTTACCGGATCCATTGGGTCCAATAATCGCGGTAAACTTGTGAAAGGGACCGATGATTTGCCTGCCCTTGTAAGATTTGAAGTTTTCGATCTCTATTAGTTTCAAATAACCCATTTTGATCAGATCTCTTGTGCGGAAACAGAAGAAGGAATATGTGTTGTTGTGCTAGCAGCTAATGTCGCTAATGCTAGCTAGCTTTTGAACTCAAACGAGAAACATGTAAGCAAATTGTAAACACATACAAATAAAAAGAAGCTAAAGTTGCATAATCGGTTGGTGTGCCCAGCTAACTACCTCGATTAGCTTACAAGCTAGCTTTCAAAATGTACGACTGCAACAACAATGCGCCATTTTACAGTCCTCCTACACGATTTGAGACCTCTGAGCGCGCGCGTAAGTGAATTAGTTCTCGCGAGATGTTGCTGTTACAATGTATCCAAAGCGCAACAATGCTACTGTTTATTTCTCACATTTAACAAAATAGRATTGTAATCGAATGTATTCACACTCACTGGTGTCATTATTATTACAGTGAAACTGATATGGTCAATCTTGTCATCTAGATACTTTTTTTGTTGCACATTTTGTTCACTGGTGTTGCCATGGTGATTTGTATCGTCTAAACAAAAGGAAGGAGCGAAGAAGGTGACCTTTGAATGATGATAATTGCACCTGTTTTTTGGTACGTTTCGGTAAAGTTTTCATATTATTAGGAATGTTTAATCGCCAAAGCAACAAAATCATTATCTTGTTAAACTTTTATGCCTACTATAGATACACCAAACCTAGAAGAGTCATGTATAAAGTGGATTTGCCTGTGGACAACTCCGCGGATGTGGCAGTGGAACGCCGACGGGCCGCAGAAGCTGCGCGCCAGGCTCGCATTTTCAACACCAGACACCGAGTGATGGGTTTGGATCTCAAAGCACTGGAGCAACAGGTGGTGGAGAACAAAGAACGGGAGGAGATGGCGGGTCAGCGAGAGAGGGCTTTCGGTAAGCACAAGGCAAGGGGACAAGTTTAAGTTTTAGAGGAGGAACTTAGGAACAACCAAATTTGAAAGCATTTTACCATAAATTGCCTATGTGTTGTTGTTTTTTCAGACATGTTGAGAGTGACTCAAGATGAAGTGTTGATGAAACAGCAGCAGGAGGAAGAGGAGAGGAGAGCAGAGTTAAACAGAGACCTCATCCAGTACCGGGCCATCCGACAGCGGGCAGAAGACACCCGGGATGCTGATCTCAATTTTCACCGACAGGGGGCGCTCGGGTTGTCCATTCCCATCCCAGAGTCTGAGCTGGGACCTGCTAGTATGCAAGTGTTCCAGGTATCACAGATGACACTATTATAAGCAACAAGATATCAGTGTTAAGGGAAATGGGGAAATTTGTTGGAATGAATGAATAATGCACATCCATATCTCCTGACCTGGATTTTAGCACATTTTCTTTTAAAGCATTTACTTATTTACTGATTGTGTGTTTTCATGGACATGCTGTATTGTATGTATGTATGTATGTATGTATGTATGTATGTATGTATGTATGTATGTATGTATGTATGTATGTATGTATGTATGTATGAATGTATGAATGTATGTATGCGTGTGTGTGTCTTTTTCTTTCTGCTTCTGTTTTGTATGCTGTACTCAGGGAGAAGGCATTGGGGACAATGACAAGAGGAGAGCTCAGATGGAGCAGACAGAGAGAGCACTACGAGCACAGAGAGAACAGAGTGAGAAACTGCAGAAGGAGAAGAAACTCAAAGGTGAAACAGACACAAAGCTATCATACACACTATGCACAACTGCACTGTACACACCTACACTACACATCACCCGCACAAATAACACAACACGCTCTCATATGCATAACTGCACTCTAAACATTAGCATCTTCCATCAACGGCTCCTGAGAATACGCACTGTGACCGTGGGAGTGTATGAGTGGTGTTTGTGCAGGATGACGAGGCATTTTGATGATTTAAGGACACTATCTAAACTAAATGTGTGTGTGTGTGTGTGTGTGTGTGTGTGTGTGTGTGTGTGTGTGTGTGTGTGTGTGTGTGTGTGTGTGTGTGTGTGTGTGTGTGTGTTGCAGAGCTACTGAAAGGCAAGGAGCTGGTACAGCAGGACCTAAGGGCTGTTCAGTTAGATGCTCTGGAAGAGGAGTGTAAGAGGGCTGGCCGCATCGCTCTCAACAACTACAACCATGCTCAGGTACACACAGTCTCAAACATGCCACCAGCCAAGGATGCACTGATGAGACTGTGAGCTGTGACATGGCATGTACTCAGACAGTATATCTTTTTTTAATTACAAAGTTAATTGAAGACATTAAGCGATGCGTACAAACTCACTCAGGGGAGATGACAAGCACATTAGAGGCGCTAAGCAACCTGCACGGGGAGTAAACTGCTTTGCGCTCACACACGACCACACAAACTGCTTTGATGTATGCGTGGGCAGATAGTCTCCTTTCTAAAAAATATTTWGTTCCCTCGTCTCATTTGCCTTGACTGACTTGATATGAATAGATTCTCCCCAGTGCGAGGCATCGTTATAAATGGTTCTGCTCACACTGGTTTTCATGTCAATGTGGTTTGTGTTCAGAGTTTTTTTAATCACTTTGGTACTATTTTCAGAAGTATGTGGTACATTTTCACAACTCTAAGCACAAAACTACAAACTGGTCACACATGTAACGGAGCCAGTTTCTCATTCAAAKCCGGTCATTGTGCATTCATTTGGATTGTAAACATCTCTCACCACACAACCATTGATTCAAAATATAAGTTTATTGTGAAATGTAATGAGAACATTGGTTTAATCACCAAAACACAACATTATGTTTTCAATATAGTCATTTTAACTACCAGTTAATCCAATAGCAAAACAATGCCAGATGTGCGTTTCAAATCACCCTTAGAAGTGCTGAAGGTAATATGCTACAGTACTGTAAATTACAGTTTTCACATTTAGCAATGCACTTCTATTACCCAACAAAATTGACGGAAAATCTATCATTACCATAATATTAATCCAATGTGTAATCAAGATGTGATCAATGAAGACATCCTCTACAGTCAATCATGCGAAGAAATATATATTTTTCAAATATATTTGCAAAAAAGGTATACTGTCTTTAATCAAATGTAAGAAATGAAATGAACCTAATTAAATGAATGAAAATAAAACAACGTTTAGCACACATTAATTTGCATCACGCCTGTCTTAAGCATTTGGCCATAAATTCTCATCCACATCACAGTGAATGTCATTGTTCATGCACCGCGGGAAAAACCTTTTGGCATGGAGAATCCAAGCTTGACATTGGTCTGCATTGATGTTGTCAGATGCCTCATCCATGGCCAGGAAAGTGGCGCGCTCATGGGGATGGCGATCGTACACCTTCCACCTTCATGCTGAATAAAATCAATAGGGATGAGGAAAGGAGAGTATAGGGGCAGGTATAGGGTCACGAATCAGGGATGGGCCCAATACCATGCCTGAACCACCTCTGCATGGTGGAACCTGACATAGTCCCACACAATGACATGGGTGACCCCTTCACCCTGACAGGCCTGCTCAATTTCATTGAGAAACATAATGAGGTGTGCAGCGTTGCAGGATCCAAGTAATGCCCTACATCCTACCACGCCATCTTCAGAGATAGCGGTGCACATGGAGATGTTTCCCCCACATTGGGCGGTCGCCAGTTGGCCAATGAGGTTTTCACCCACAGRGCTGAGTTTTGGCCAGGTTGAAGCCCGCTTCATCAATAAAGATATACTTGTGATGGTTCACAGCAGCATCAAGCACAATCACCCACTAAAAATATATTTTGGTTAGTTATTTTTTACATATTGTGATATTGTGAAGTATCATGTGCATTAATAGGAACAGTAATACAGTATGTGGTGCTGTACCTGAACATACTCGGCCTGCAGTTGTTTCACTCGGTCGTTGTTTCTCTCAAAAGGCACGAAGTAAATGTGTTTCATAGATACCTGGTGCCTCTTCAAAAGGCGGGCGATTGTTGGTAGGCTGATGGATGCCACATTGGCAAAGGTGTCATCGTTCTCCTCAATGGCCTGCTTTATTTTGTACAGCCTTATGTCATTCCTGGCCCTCACCGTTTCCACCACGGCCCACTCCTGCTGGTCGGTCAGCACACGGCCACGGGCACCACCATGGGGTGTTCTGTCAATTATGAGAGTAGAACAGAGTATACTGTCAATAGATCATACTGTAAGAATAKTGTAACATGTGTTGTGAATTTACATGCATTACAATGTAATTGACTGTAAATGTAATGGTAAAGCATAGTGCATATCCTGCAGACTTACCAGTTTTCTTGGCGAAATGTTCTCATGATCGAATTGGCAGTTGATCTTTTCATATTGGGGTGAACTAGTCTGGCAGCCTCTGCCATGGCAAGGCCTCAGTTTACCACGTGCCTCCCTCTCTCTGATGTCCACCTCTTTGACGGGCCCATGCCCACATCTCTGACGGGCCCCTGGTCCATGAGCTCTTTGGTTTCTTCCTCTCCCTTGCTGTCTATCCTGCTCCATATTGAAAGAAATTGCAAGTGTTTTTAATATGGTGACCACTATGTAAACTCAATTAGCAATAACGACTAGTCATTATGTATGGTTATCATGTATCATACATGTCATTTAGATGTTTCTACTTTGCAAACACACCTTCTATCTGTAGTTCTCAAAATCCGTTTATAGTCGACCGACCAGTTTAAAATCTCTAGGTTTACCAAACGGTTAAGTGATTAACCATTAAGCGGTTGGATTAAGTGATGGTCAAGTGTATTTTAAACAAATGAGAAGAGAATCATATGAAAAGTATTGTGTCGGTGGTTCCAAACTTCTTCGATTTAAGAATGATGGAGGCCACTGTGTTCTTGGGGACCTTCAATGCTGCAGACATTTTTTAGTACCATTTCCCAGATCTGTGCCTCGGCACAATCCTGTTTCGGATTTCTACGGACAATTCCTTCGACCTCATGGCTTGGTTTTTGCTCTGACATGCACTGTCAACTGTGGGACCTTATATAAACAGGTGTTTGCCTTTCCAAATCATGTCCAATCAATTGAATTTACCACACGAGAAATCCAATCAAGCTGTAGAAACATCTCAAGGATGATCAATGGAAACAGGATGCACCTGAGCTCAATTTCAAGTCTCATAGCAAAGGGTCTGAATACTTATGTAAATAAGGTATCTGTTTTTTATTGTTAATAAATTTGCAAAACATATAAAAACCTGTTTTCGCTTTGTCATTATGGGGCATTGTGTGTAGATTGATGAGGATTATATATTTTTTAAATCAATTTTAAAGTAAGGCTGTAACACAACAAAATGTGGGAAAAGTCAGGGGTTCTGAAAACGTACCGAATGCACTGTACCAGTGGTTGGGTGCAACTTCTACCTACTCCCCAGATCTTGTGACAGTGACCCTTAACTCTCTTGTCTCTTAGAAGGTCATGGAACTTTTGGTCTAACTTCTGACTTTTGAACTCTAAACCTATCTATGACCCCCACCCACAGGCTGCAGAGTGTGTAGAGAAAGAGAGGAAGGAGCGCATGAGGAAGGAGGGCGAGGAGATGGCGGAGGTGTGGCACATGGTGACATCAGACATCCTAACGGAATGTCCCAAGGCTGCAGAGAGACAAGTAGACGGAGGCCCAGTGCGCGGGCCCAGGGTGCTGACGGACAGGTGGAGGGGGATGAGCCCCGTTCAGCTGAGCGCCATCCATAGGCAGAGAGAGGAACAGCGCCTAGAGGGAAAGGTAATGATAACCTCGTGAACGACTTTAGTTTTAGTGCAAATTTTTTGCAAATTTTCCATTGACACCAATACATATTTTAAAGTCAAATCAGTTCAAAATCTGCATTCAGCTTAAAGAGAACACATTCATTCATGATTGTTGCGATTATATAAATAAGATTGCCTATCACAACCATAGAGATGAAACAATCACTATTGTTGATTGCTTATTGAAGAAGCAGTCTCATCATGAACCTCTCCATCGGTCTTCACCCTCAGGCTTATGATCATGTTTCTCATATTTCCAAAATTTTCTCAAATCATTTTAGAGGCTGAGGGAGATTGAGAGGCAGAGAGACGCTGCCTGGGACTTCCAGCGCATGGTGCAGACCCGAGAGGATGAAGAGGAGGAGAGGAAAGCGATGGAGCTGAAGAAGGAGAAGAGGATTGAGATGGACCGATACAATGAACAGCTGGCCAYAGAGCAGCGCGAACAGTAAGCACACAAACCACACTCAAGACACATCAATCTTTACATTCTTTCTTTACAGATACTGGGTGAGACACATCATGGCACATAACCACACAAACACTTTACTGTCAAAGTATAAACAGATACTATACACYGTGAAAGAATTGAAAGTCCCAGTTTTCACATAAAAATAGACATTTTAATTGTAAAACAGACATTGACAGTGTATTTTCTCCATCTCGTCTCCACCAGTCAGCAGTTCCTGTCCAAGACGCTGTACACCAACGGACCCACGGCCCAGTACTTTACTCAGTTCAGCAGCAGCTCACGCTGAGATGACCAACACAAACTCACCGCCCAATACTGGATCTCAGATGTAGACCATATGCACAACACAACAAGCAAATGAAGTTTATGATATAGTCATACTTTACATGTCTTTTGGTCTTTTTATCCCTAAGATTTAGTCACTAGGTCAAATGTTGCAGTCTTCTGCAACTTATCTCAGGAGCTGTATTTTAGGTATATAATGGACACRGTGACTGTCTATCTAGCTGTTATTTTATGTTTCATGCATAGTAGGGATTCATATCTAGTTTCTCTGATCTTTTGAGGATAAAACGTGCACGTCACCATCTTTAGACATTGACGCTATGAGTAATTCTAATGATGACACAACGAGGACGCCTCTTTTGGTTCCGATTAGTCCAAGGTTCTTTATTTAATTCATTGTCACATATTTAGTTACAAGTGGCTGATTCATAATGCAGATCGTTACAATGTCATTGGACCCATAACATATAGTACAACTCCACTCCACACAGTGACCACCTCCCTGACCAACCAACCCTCAACCCGCTCCACTTCCGTCTCAACCAATTAGCAGGAACACACTAGCCCGGTCACAGATCTGGTTGTGCTGTCTTGCCAACTCCTATGACTTTAGCATGATATCGACCATAGGAGTTGGCCATACAGCACAAACAGATCTGGGACCAGACTACCAATACACTGTACACTGTACCCACCAATCCCCCAGTTCCATTGTGCTAATGGAACCCCAAACACACCACACAGAGGGACTCCCCCCACACAGAGGGACCAAACATACCACACAGAGGGACTCGGTCTCCCCTCAGGCAGTGAAATACACAGTATCCGTCCCCTCCCTCCATCCCTCCCTCCTTCTATCCCTCCACCATGACTGTAAATGTATACATTTTGTACCTTAATGAAGCTGATGCTATCATTCTCTTCTATATGCAATTAAAATTCACTTTTTATTTTGAATTTAAGTATAAAAAAATGGAAATGAAAGTAACAGAGGGGAAAGTAAGAAATGCTAGCACTAAACCTGGCTTAGACGATCCCCTCACTGACCACATGAAAAATCAAAAGCAGAGATAGCTAGAAAGGCAGGCAGTAGAGTGAGTATCTGTGTGTTCAGTAGTTCACTTATTCCCCAACTCATTCATTCACGCTATCACTTGCCCTGACACTACTGACATCACACCATGACAAGCACAGATGGTTAGCAGCGAGATAGGCTGCGTCTCAAATGGCACTCTATAGTGCATTACTTATGACCAGGGCCCATAGTGATATCCCTGAACACCGGGCCCATATGGCTCTGGTCATAAGTAGTGCACTACATAGGGAATAAGATGCCATTTGAGACACAATCCATAGTTGTGAGAGAATAATTGGCATATTATTTCATTTTATCATAATATTATCATTCTGTATGAAAATAGATTTCTGAAATTGATTTTTTTTTGTCCTGAGTGTGTCTGTAACAGCAAACTACAGGGAGCTGAGCTCACTCAAACCTCTCATTATGTCAGACTCACTGGCTGTGTCTGAATTGGCACCCTATTCCCTATATAGTGTACATATCCACTATATAAGGAATAGGGTGCCAATGCGGATGCACCTATTGCCTTTCTGCCAAGCCAGAGACAATCCCTTTTCTCTATCCCATTTCCCTGGGACTCACTGAACAGTAACAGTGGATGATAGCTTGGCTTGCAGTCGGACCTGGGTTCAAATAGTGTTTGTTTTTTCTCAATTACTTAAGCTGTGCTTCTGGCATAATGGACCCAATAGAGTGGCCCCAAAAGTGCAAACCGTTGTCTCCACCCATCTTGCAATCCAGGCAGGCTCAATCAAACTCTCCTCTGAAAGAAAATGAAACTTATTTGAACCCGGGTCTGTCTCTGGGTAGACTGTCGGCTAGTTTGAGTGGGGTGAGCAGTGAGGGCAGAGCCAGCACATTGCATATACTCCCTGTGGTGCTTCATCACAAACTAGCTCACTGCCTCCCTCCCTCCCGTCCTCATCATCACATGGCCTCAGCACGATGAGTGTCCGCAATGGCACCCTATTCCCTACATAGTACATTATTTTGGCTAGGGAATAGGGTGCCATTTGGGACACAAACATAGACTCTCTCAACACAGATACTCACTGTACTGTAATGCTTAAAGGGACACAAAAAAATGAAGGCGAAGTGCCCCTTACAAGCCAGGAAAACTTGATGGACATGATGACCATTAACATAAGTTTAACCTCAGCTTTCAATGGGTTGGTATTGATTCTACTGTATATTCTAAAACAACAAAAGCTACTGATGTAATCTCGGCACTCAGAACCAAATTTCACGTGCGTACTTACTACTATCGATGTAAAAATGTGTTTTTCTTTTTTTTCTTGTTTTGCAACATTTAAGGAATGGTGGGAGGATATTTTTTTTTTTGCCTTTTTGTTTATATTTTGCTTATCTATTAACGATTTTTCTAAAACAGTCAAATCACTGTAATCAGTTGTCAATACAGGAAAAATATGAATTCATAGGTTCATTACAAAAAAATACAATAAAACTACTTGCAACATTTGAAGTAAACTTAAGACAGTTTTAAAACCCACACACTTGTATCAAACAAACTCATTGCTAAATAACACAATCTTTTGGGTTGTATTTACATTCAGAGTGACATTTAAAAAGCTCTCTCTTTCTAGTCTCTTCTCTTTTATCCGTACCAATACCTCTGTTCTCCTTATCTCTAAATGCTTATGTCATGATTCTTGTRATTGTCTAATTCAAAAAGAAGGGTTTTTGGCATGTAAATATTATTTCTACCCACGCCAACAAAGAATGCAATCTATACGTTAGATGCAAAAAGCAACCAATCTACACATTTGCCTTTCATCCCAATCTGCCAATCAGGTAATCCTGTTTTGGATTGACAGCGTGCATTGTTCAGGGCATGAAAGGAATATTGAACGTGTGTGTGTCTGTGTGTGTGTATGTTTGTGTATTTCACTCCCTGCTAACTGTAAATATGTAGAAATACTGCTTCCTACCACACATTACAGTGTGCAATAGTATTATGTTATACTATGACATGAAGAGGTATGGGAAAGATAACGTTTAACAGCGGACATAGTTTAATACACCGTAGAAAGAGACACAGATAGAACAAATACAGAAAGCTAGTACACAAAGAGGTCTACACATAAATTACATTATCATACCAATAATGACATCACACTTGTGGTGAAAAGGCGAGAGTAAAGTAGAATAGACTAGAGTAAGCATGTAATCTGGTGCTCTGTATAGAGGGCCAGTAGGCACTGGAACTCATAATGAACATGTACATACATACTGTATCTATAATACTGTATATGGCTAGATAGATAGATGTAATGCACAAAAATACACCGATTTGCTTACTGCTATACAGCATTTTCACCCAATTCATTTACTATGAAAACCTGGCTAGGGTAAAATTATGATTATCTTGATTTATGTAGAAATATGTAGAAAAAAAATCTAAATATGAATCACCTCATATATGCAAATGATCTATAAAACAATATATTCTTTTTTTTTWAATGAGAAAATACAAAGCAAAACAATGTTGACTTTTTGTATTCAAAAAGTTAGTAGAAAAATAAATTAATCATAAAAAATTATGTTGCCAACTGTCGAAGACATAAAAAAGTGGATGTAGAGATTTAAATCATGGCAAATAATATAAAAAGGTGAAAGTAATAAACATCTATAAGACTTGCCATTTGTAACCCACATTAGCTTGCGCTGTCTGTATCCTCCCACAAGCCTCTGTCTGTCAATCATTCCCTTCCCATATATCCACATCTTCCCTTCATGTCTGTGTACCATCATACCTGAAATTACATTGGCTTCTCTTCCTAGCATCGTTTTTATCATTCGCTCTCCCAGTCCAATATGTCACAATGATTTGATAGAGGGTGAGAGAGAAAGAGTGGGGGAGTCACGAGATATGAAGGTCTGTCACTCAGGTATGTTGTAAACTACATAGAGAAAGACGGGTCACAGGACATCTTTAGGCTGAGGTGGGTCTGTCTGTCTGTCACGTCAGTCGGCCTGTCTTATCAAGAAGGACACTCCTTTGGTCAAATAGTCCAGTCTGTCAGATGGAGAGATAACATTAGGGGTGAGTGGGGTAAGTTGAGCCAAAGGGGTAAGTTGAGCCGCCTTTGTTTTTAGGAAACCACACACAAAATGTATAATTTGACCAAATATTTAGGAAGAGGTCACAATTTCATCGAGTCTGTGAAGGATGAAAGCACATGGAAAAAGTGGTAAGCAAGTTAGGTCCCCCAAAATTATTTTCACCAAGTCAAATGAATTGATTGTGTTAAAGGTTTCATGATMCTTCCGTCTAAACCAAAGTAAATAATTTAAAGATGGTTTTATACATAATTTGGGGTCTCTATAAGATTCAATATGAGGTCCTAAACATAGCATGAAAGTGCATCCTTGTTGCTATGTGGGCTAATATAGTCAAAATGTTTGCCTTGGGGTAAGTTGAGCCATGGTTGAACCAATGGCATGTTGAGCAAATTCAAGTGTTTTCTTCCCAGGCATAATGCAAGGCCGATGTTAAAAGTGTTAAAAATAGTACAAAGTGATTGTTAGGTGTTAAGCCTGTGTTAAAATATGCTTAAGTGGGCTAAATCAGGGTCACAGAGAGTGTCTCTTGTGAGCAGTAACCCACATTGAAACAAAGTATACACCTCACACACATGGTTCTGAGCTTACAAAAAAGAAGACAGCTGTACCATGTCAGATATACTGTAGAGATTAAATGTATTCCATTTTGAGTTGTTTTGTCGCAGAAACTGAAATTATGCGAACTATTCAAATTTTTGCAAACAGGAAATGGCGGAGCAATTTTTTTGGGACACGCTGTTTTCAAAACTGTCATGTGAATTAATTTGGATTATTTCCAGGGAGACACATCCTGAAATATATGTAGATATCTTTGTTAGAAAGAATGCTATAGTTCCAATGACTGGGTGATTGTGAATGTAAAACATGGCTCAACTTACCCCACTCTCCCCTATTGAACAACAGATGTATCTAAATGGTCAGTAGTATATTGATCATATAGTCAGTGAGCTTATCGATGGAAAAGTCAGTCGAGTAGATAAACCCATGTATTATAGATAGCTAGAAGGGTGTGGGCTGTGGGCATGTTTGTATCGTTGACATGTTGTTGACAGATATGTTTTGGTCTGACAGACAGTCCTGTTGCCTTAGTAACCTTAAATCTAAAATGGCGGCATTTTACTTTAGGTTAATCTAAGATGGCCGCCGAGTTGGGCAGGCCGTTGTTGGTGGGTGTTGGGGTGGTGGCGGTGGGGTTGAGGGGGGAGCTGTCCTGCAGTGTACCCGGGTCCGGGGTGGCTTCGCTGGGCCGGCTGTACTGGCTGACCAGGGAATCCTCCATGTTCACCTCGGTGACAGCACTGCTGCCGTTGTTGTAGCCATCCAGGTTGTCCTCACTGGTACACAGCTTGCTCTCATCACACAGAGACGGCTGGCTGGCTGTCCGCTTCTCCTCGTTATCGCTATAGGATGGATGGATGGAAAGAGAGAAAGAGAAGGGGTAGGGAGGGAGAGGCAGAAAGATAGAGAGCGAGAGAGAGAGATGGGTGAAGAAAAGACAGAGATAGAGGAGGTGGTAGGTAGAGGGAGAGATAGTCACTATCTGTGGATGGTTGACATACCAAGGTCCTGTATTGTATCACGTTGCCACAGGAGGGATATTGGGCAAAAGGAGAGGAGAAATAGGCGAGCCTCTACAAGAAACATTCACTATTTCAAATAAGTAGCAGAGGCTGCATGCACAGTAGAGCACCTTACAGCATACCTTTCTAGAGATCTGGCAAAGCAGGGGCAAGCATTAGGGGAAAGAGGGTCGGCATAATGAACACAAGATGTTGGGATAAAAACATACTATTATCTTTTCAATCAGGGAATCCAAGCAATCATGTTGATTTCGGCATGACACTTAAAACATGCAATTTTGGAGGATAATGACTTGCATTGGGTTTAAGGTAAGCTTTTGGTGACAGCAACCAGGTAAACAAAGCCAAAACATGGATTGCTGTCTTACCTTTTCCAAAGTCTGCTTACAGGGTAAGGAAACCAATATGTCATTTTGTAACTTGGGTGAACTATCCTTTTAACTCTGTGCTAATATGAAATGATTAAATGATCTGCAGGCTTGAGTTAGTAAAGATATATTAATAAATGATCAATGTATAACAATCAATAAATAATCTGATTAGACAGACCAACCTGTACTCTCCGAATGTTTCATCCTTCATAGGGCGCGCCTCAGAGTCTACCTGACCCTCCTCCTTATCTTTGACTGAGAGAGAAAGAGAGAGATTATTGCATTTCAGTATCTGTTCATTAATCAGTAGATGCTCCTCTCTAAGCTAGTAGCTGGCTGAGGGTTTGGTAATGACAGATACTGGCTAGGCAGTGAACTAGCACTCAGGAGGATATGTGTTGTGGTTTTGTAGAGCTACCTGGTCTGCTACGTATCATTTGTTTGACTGATACTGTGTATGTGAACTTCTAAGCCTATTCTTAATGATATTGGGCTGGTTGCTGATAGGGGAAACTTGCTGAATGATCAACTATTTACAGAAAAATAAGTCCTTGATGCTTTGCTAGCAATAGACAGGAAATCCACAGGGGCCGACAGATCGGATCCTGGTTTGGTTAAGTGTGCAGCGCCCATTATGGTTGGCTCAATAACCCTTTTGTTTTTTTATACATTGTTATCAGGAAATATTCCAAATGTATGGAAATCAGCTCTTGTGCTGCCACTCCATTAGCACAAGATAGTAGTGATCTTAATCACTGTCGCCCCATTTCAGGGCTTCCTTGTCTAACTACGATTCTCGAATCCTTGCTAAACGTACAACTTTGCTCTCTTTTATCTGAGAAATGTATTTTGAATGTAAATCAATCAGGGCTGGGCATAGCACAATTACAGCAACCACTTTAGTTGTCAATGCTTTAGACACTAAACTGAAATGTGCTGCTTGTGGCTCAGTTGGTAAAGCATGGCACTTGCAACGCCAGGGTTGTGGGTTTGATTCCCACAGGGGACCAGCACAAGCAGATATGAAAATGTATGCACTCACTACAGTAAGTCACTCTGCATAAGAGTGTCTGCTAAATGACTAAAATGTAAAAAATGCTTTGTTTATGGACCTGTAAAAAGGTTTTGATACTGTTGATCATGCTATTTAATTGAAAAAGGTGTCCTCGATGCGCCTGAGCTCTGACGCCTTCGTGATTATCTTGGTGACAGAACTCAGGCTATCGTGATGGATAGGGTTAAGTCTGAATTTCTTGAAGTACATAAATGAACACTATTTATGTAAACACCATTGGTCAATCTGTAAAAATGGAACTTCATCTATATGTGGATGATACTATTATGTATGCTGTTACCCCTGGGAAAATGTAGTTGTCTGAAGAGATAGCACTGAATTGTACACAGCATCTCCTCTCCCTCTATCTTGGTTCGTGCAGGTGACTGTGACCTCCTCCTCAGACCAATTGCTAGTACACTCGGGAACATTGTCCCGGGAACCAAAAGGGATATCTCAGTTTCAAGGTCTCAGCTTGGAGAGAAGAAGCCTTGTGATGTATTGGTCGGTCACATACAGGAACCAAACGTTAAGAATGAATTAATTATGAATAAGCTAAATCATGCAAATATAACTTGTCTGTGTAAGCAGTATATAAGAGAACTAATGAGACTGCCCCGGCGAAGCTCCCAACCGACATGTACTATGGTGCATTAAGTTTGCTGGAATCTCTCCAGCTTGCTGATAACAAAGACTGATTCATTTAAGCTTGACTTTGAGTCCCTTGTGGTCATTTCCACCACAATTTGGCGTCACAGTGAACTAGATGATTGATTCTGCCTGCGGAGCTTTCCAGTGAGGGTCTGCGAGGAAAACCGATGGCGCATTTTATAAAGCGTGAGGGAAATTCCCGTCTGACCAAAAGACAACGAGGACCTGCTCAGATCAGACCCTTACTGCGAGCTGCCCAGGAGGAGACACATCATCCGTTAACAATTGAGGGACATGTCAACTGATTTCAGTTGTCAATTTAAATGAATTTGTATAAAAATAATAATAAATAATAAAACCAATAAAACTAAACATAAAAATAAAATGACGTCTATGTGGTCTGGGACCACTGTAGCCTGGGACTACTAGAAAGGTACCATGGTCTATGGGAGACTAGAGTAGTCTGGGACTACTGAGTGAGGGTAGAGAAGCCCCACTGACAGCTGTCTACAGGCATTTCTGGGAATTGTCTATGTGGTCTGGGACTTTGAGTCCCTTGTGCTAATTTCCATGACACCCCGACTGTTGATCTGGCTGTGTCAAAACTAAAGTCATATTTTATAGCTATGCAGGAATCCCTTGTTTTAAAACTTGAGGTTAAAACGYGCAAACTCTCGTAAGAATGTTTCAAATGAACTAAATGTTCACTCATTAGATGGTTCTCCAATCAAATGTGTTCCCGCATATTCAGTTGAAGTCAGAAGTTTACATACACCTTAGCCAAATAGATTTAATCTCAGTTTTACACAATTCCTGACATTTAATCCTAGTCAAAATTCCCTGTCTTAGGTCAGTTAGGATCACCACTTTATTTTAAGAATGTGAAATGTCAGAATAATAGTAGAGAGAATGATTTATTTCAGCTTTTATTTCTTTCATCACATTCCCGTGGGTCAGAAGTTTACACACACTCAATTTGGTAGATTTGCCTTTATTGTTTAACTTTATTGTTTTATTGTTTAAAATTGTTTAACTTCAGTCAAACGTTTCAGGTAGCCTTCCACAAGCTTCCCACAATAAGTTGGGTGAATTGTGGCCCATTCCTCCTGACGGAGCTGGTGTAACTGAGTCAGGTTTGTAAGCCTCCTTGCTCGCACACGCTTTTTCAGTTCTGCCCACAAATTTTCTATAGGATTGAGGTCTGGGCTTTGTGATAGCCACTCCAATACCTTGACTTTGTTGTCCTTAAGCCATTTTGCCACAACTTTGATAGTATGCTTGGGGTCATTGTCTATTTGGAAGACCCATTTGCGACCAAGCTTTAACTTCCTGACTGATGTCTTGAGATGTTGCTTCAATATATCCACATAATTGTCCTTCCTCATGATGCCATATATTTTGTGAAGTGCACCAGTCCCTCCTGCAGAAAAACCCCCACAACATGATGCTGCCACCCCAGTGCTTCACAGTTGGGATGGTCTTCGGCTTGCAAGCCTCCCCCTTTTTCCTCCAAACATCACGATGGTCATTATGGTCAAACAGTTATATTTATGTTTCATCAGACCAGAGGATATTTTTCCAAAAAGTATGATCTTTGTCCCCATGTGCAGTTGCAAACCGTAGTCTGGCTTTTTTATGGCGGTTTTGGAGCAGTGGATTCTTCCTTGCTGAGCGGCCTTTCAGGTTATGTCGATATAGGACTCGTTTTACTGTGGATATAGATACTTTTGTACCTGTTTCCTCCAGCATCTTTACAAGGTCCTTTGCTGTTGTTCTGAGATTGATTTGCACTTTTCACACCAAAATACGTCCATCTCTAGGAGACAGAACGCGTCTCCTTCCTGAGCGGTATGACGGCTGCGTGGTCCCATGGTGTTTATACTTGCATACTATTGTTTGTACAGATGACCGTGGTACCTTCAGGCGTTTGGAAATTGCTCCCAAGGACTTGGCTGACTTCTTTTGATTTTCCCATGATGTCAAGCAAAGAGGCACTGAGTTTGAAGGTAGGCCTTGAAATACATCCACAGGTACACCTCCAATTGAATCAAATGATGTCAATTAGCCTATCAGAAGCTTCTAAAGCCATGACATCATTTTCTGGAAATTTCCAAGCTTTTTAAAGGCACAGTCAACTTAGTGTATGTAAACTTCTGACCCACTGGAACTGTGATACAGTTGTCTGTAAACAATTGTTGGAAAAATGACTTGTGTCATGCACAAAATAGATGTCCTAACCGACTTGCCAAYACTATAGTTTGTTAACAAGAAATCTTCGGAGTGGTTGAAAAATTAGTTTTAATGACTCCAACCTAAGTGTATGTAAACTTCCGACTTCAACTGTATATACTTAGGCATTTGGATTGATATGGATTTAACATTTAAAAAACATATAGATGAGCTGGTTAAGAAGCTAGGATTTAAAGTTTGCTTTTTCAGTAGGAAGCAGATTATTCAGTCAACCTTTTTAATCTGTTCTTGATTATGGTGATATTATTTATCAAAGTGCAGCTGTTACTACTCATAAACCTTCGGATGCCATCCACCATAGTGCCCTTCATTTTGTTACTCATCACTGTATCCTGTATCAAAAGATTTGKCTGGACTTCTYTTATGAACTTTATGAATAATGACTAAATGATGTATACATTTAACGTAGAACTATAACTAACAGAATTTTATCCTGTCTCTGTATAATGATAAATAATGTTTGTCCATAAGAAAGAGGGACTGTTAGCAGGCAAGGAACTATGGCAGACAACTTGTGACCACTGTGGAACTGATAACAGGGAAGGAAGTCTCGCCACCCAGGGAGGGGAGAAACCTTGGGCTTGTAGTAGATTGTATAACAGGTGGCAGGCAATGTATGAGAAGGAGAAGACTTGTGAACTATATTGTCATTGTCTTAGAGGAGGAGGGACAGTTATGATGAGATGAGAGGTATATAAACCAATGTACATGTAAGGATGGGCAGACCTCTCGTAAATAAACATTCTGACTATTGTAGACTGGCCTCTGTCTGTTTCATTTCAATAAGAATCTTGTAAATTCTTGGTAACAGACCGAGTAGTTTAATTGAAGTTCAGTTTATGAACATCGAGAACAAAATTCTCATAAGAACTTCGCTAAAAACCTGTAGATCTCTACATTACTCCCTTTTTTGTTTACAAGGCCCTACTTCATAAACTTCCCTCTTATCGAACTTTGCTGTTGAAGTATTGAACCTGAGTTGCCTCGTTCTCCACATTTCGTCACTGTCAAAATAAAGGTTAAATAAAATAATAGAAAAATAACATTTGTTACAAACTGCCTGACATGTATGGTTTTTCACAAACAATCTAGTATATGTAGCGTTTTAAAACGTTATATTTTTATATATGAGACTGGTTACAAACTACATTCTACAATATACAGTGCATTCAGAAAGTTTTCAGACCCCTTGATGTTTTCCACATTTTGCTACTTTACAGCCTTATTCTAAAATAGATTCAATTGTTTTTGTCCCTCATCAATCTACACACAATACCACATAATGACACTGAAAAAAAATGTTTTTTAGAAAATGTTGCAAATTTATGACAAAAAAATGGAAAAATCACATTTACATCAGTGTTCAGACCCTTTACAAGGGCAGTACTCTCTATTTGTCTGGTGCATGTTGCTATATTTAGACCTACCTGAATACTTTCCCCCCTTGCTCCTCTTGATGAAGCAGAGGATGAGCAGTACCAGCAGCAACAGCACGATGGCGCTCACGAGCCCAATGAACCAGCCCTGAGTAGCAAAGCCTGTCTGCACATCCACCACTCCTACACAGAGAAAGAGAGCGAGAGAGAGAGCGAGAGAGAGAGAAAAGAGAGAGCGAGAGAGCAGGGAGGGAGGGATCGGAGAGAGAGGGATGGGGGATGGGGGATGAAAGAAAGGATGAAAGGAAGAGAAGAGATTAAGAAGAGAGAGAGTGGATCTGGAGCTTACACACGGGGGCTCAGTCAACACACACGCACACGCACACACACACACACACACACACACACACACACACACACACACACACACACACACACACACACACACACACACACACAGACTTAACCTAACAGACATTACACTAGAGATGTAGGCAATACAGTCCAATATGCCCCAAACAAATACCACTAATGGAGCATTTCATTTAGCGGCTGGAAGCTTTGCCATTTAGTCTCGTTCATCTAGGACATTTAAACAAAAAAGCTCTTCACACCGATAGAGCTGCAGCAGAGGGCTGCTGTCAGACACAGCAGTGGGCCCAGAGGAGGGTGTGTCAAGGGAGGCTGGTGGGAGGAGCTATAGGAGGACGGGCTCATAGTAATGGCTGAAATGGAATACATGGAACGGTTTCAAACACATCAAACATATGGAAACCACGTTTGACTCCGTTCCATTTATCCCATTCCAGCTATTACAATGAGCCCGTCCTTCTATAGCTCCTCCCATCAGCCCCCTCTGGTGTGCCTGCCTGCGTCATTGTGTGTGTGTTTTCTTACTACCTGCTCCCTCGGTTCTGATCTCAGAAGGTGTTTTTGTTGAAAGTGAATCATGTGTGCGGTGTGTATCTAGGTGTGTATCTAGGTGTGTGTGTGTGCTACTGTAGGTCTACCTGCTCCCTCGGTCCTGATCTCAGAAGGTGTTATTGTTGAAAGTGAATCATGTGTGTATTTAGGTGTGTATCTAGGTGTGTGTAGGTCTACCTGCTCCCTCGGTCCTGATCTCTGTCTCCCAGAAGGTGTTGTTGCTGAAGGTGAATCTGAGCCGGTACTGTGATCCTGGGGTCAGACCCTTCAGCTGGTAGAATGACTGGGACGAGTTCAGCTTCTCAGACTGCTTCCACTTTCCACCGCCTGGAAACAAAATAAAACATTTATTTGTTTATTCTATTCCTTCTATGTATTTATTCAGTAAAAATGAGAGGGTGGTTCACACATGTAAATTGACAAAATATATACACCACCGTTCAAAAGTTCGGAGTCACTAAGAAATGTCCTTGTTTTTGAAAGAAAAGCACATTTGTCCATAAAAATGTGTCCATTAAAATAACATAAAAATGATCAGAAATACAGTATAGACATTGTTAATGTTGTAAATGAAGCTGGAAACGGCTGATTTTTAATGGAATATCTACATTGGCCCATTATCAGCAACCATCACTCCTGTGTTCCAATTCACGTTGTGTTAGCTAATCCAAGTTTATCATTTTAAAAGGCTAATTGGTCATTAGAAAACCATTTTGCAATTATGTTAGCACAGCTGAAAACTGTTGTTCTGATTAAAGAAGCAATAAAACTGMKCTTCTTTAGACTAGTTCTGGAGTATCTGGAGCATCAGCATTTGTGGGTTCGATTACAGGCTCAAAATGGCCAGAAACAAAMAACTTTCTTTTGAAACTCATCAGTCTATTCTTGTTCTGAGAAATGAAGGCTATTCCATGTGAGAAATTGCCAAGAAACTGAAGATTTCGTACAACGCTGTGTACTACTCCCTTCACAGACCAGAGAAAACTGGCTCTATCCAGAATAGAAAGAGGAGTGGGAGGCCCCGGTGCACAACTGAGCAAGAGGACAAGTACATTAGTGTCTAGTTTGAGAAACAGACGCTTCACAAGTCCTCAACTGGCAGCTTCATTAAATAGTACCCACAAAACACTAGTCTCAACGTCAACAGTGAAGAGGCGACTCCGGGATGCTGAGCTTCTTGGCAGAGTTCCTCTGTCCAGTGTCTGTGTTCTTTTGCCCATCTTAATCTTTTATTTTTATTGGCCAGTCTGAGATATGGCTTTTTCTTTACAACTCTGCCTAGAGGCCAGCATCCCGGAGTCGCCTCTTCACTGTTGACGTTGAGACTGGTGTTTTGCGGGTACTGTTTAATGAAGCTGCCAGTTGAGGACTTGTGAGGAGGGAGATCATAGTAATGGCTGAAATGGAATACATGGAACGGTTTCAAACACATCAAACATATGGAAACCACGTTTGACTCCGTTCCATTTATCCCATTCCAGCCATTACAATGAGGCCGTCCTTCTATAGTTTCTCAAACTAAACACTCTAATGTACTTGTCCTCTTGCTCAGTTGTGCACCGGGGCCTCCCACTCCTCTTTCTATTCTGGTTTGGGGTCACATTTCTACATTTCTATGTGACCACAAACTTTTGAATGGTAGTGTATATATTTTTTTATGGCTTACAGACAGGGGAGTGAAAGAAATGACAAATGTGTTTGGTTTTCCCACAGGCATACTGTTGGTCGGCTGGTAGCTTACTGTTCTTGTTGAGGTACTGGACCTGGAAGCCCACACTCCTGTGTCTCTGGCCTGGCACCCAGCTCAGGTTAACAGACTTCTCACCTACAGCCAAGCTGATGTTGGACGGAGGAGCTGGAACGGGTTGAGAAGGGGTAATTATATTCTCTCTTACCCTCCTTCACAATTTCAAATGATCAGTTTTGCACCAACAAACGGAGCCACATCCTGTTAGTGTTAACCAACTCAGTGTAATAATATTTCTTAACCCCTAATACTCCACAATGTAACTACATTGTGATAAACACATCAGTAAACAGGATATTTTAATGTCTGTTTTTATGTTTGTGAAGCCGATGACAAAATTCCACATTGCATGGACAATAAAGAAGAAAAATTGATCTAATCCTAATCCTCCTGCAGTTCTACCTCCGTCGAGCGTGGTGGCGCCCTCCCTTGTTATGGGCTCTCCGTCCCCGGCCGAGGTGCGCCCCCTCAGGTAGAAGCGGTAACGGCTCTTGGGGTCCAGCTGCTTCAGGGTCAGTTTGGTCAGCGTGTGGTCGTCTATGGTCTCCACCTGCACCGGGCTGTCATCACTCTCCACGACTACAAAAAGAGATCCAGGAACAGTCAATCAATCACGGTCCATCAACTATGTTATAGGTTTGTCTCTGATTTAGAGTCGCATGCGGTCTCAAAGCGGGAAAATATATGTCGGCGGAGAGACTACCTTGGACTTAATCTATAACATTTGAAGTTTGTCTCTGAATTAGACTAACGGATGTTGATTTAGCATTGATGCTCTGAGTCTGAAGTATGGACGGCTAATTATTGATTGATTGATTGATAGTATTACCACTAGCCATCTCCAGTAGTGACTGGTGATACATCAACAATATGTCAGTGTCACCGATGTTCAGTGACAAGATGGCTATTGACTCGTCAAGAGGCATTATTGTCTTTTACAAGACAGAGAAGCATATACAATGAAGGTGCAGATGGAGGTATAGGTACCATAGACGACAAAGATAGAAAGATATCCAGAAAGAGGGAGAGGTAAAGAAAGATACCCACTCTGTTGATACTGCAGCAGGTATCCTTTGAGAACCCCGTTGGGCTGAGCAGGGGGGGTCCAGTGAAGGGTCATCTCTGTCTCTGCAGGGCTTTCCAGGTMGAGAGACATGGGGGGGCCAGGAGCTGACAGGGACACAGACAGGCTTGATTATATATGCTTCCACTGCAGCGCACGCTATCTTTGTCTCCATTACTCACGCATCAAAGGCCATACTTGTATTTAGTTTAAGTATCTCTTTTTGTGATCTTTTCATCCCCCACAAATGTAATGGCACTTTGCTTTATTTGACCTTTTTTCTATTTCATCTATCCATTCTTTCCCATCTCCCTCCTTCATCTCTCCTTCTGCTCCATTTACCTCTCACTCAAAATGCCACCCTCCCCTCCCCTCCTCTCCCTCCACCACCTCCCTTCCACCTCCCCCCTCCCTCCCTCTCCTTTCCTTCACCCCACCCACTCTCTTCTTTCTCTCACCTCCCTCGTCGGTACTGAAGGACAGGGGGGGGTCGGAGGGGGGCCCCTCTCCCTTGCTGTTGAACACAGTGACTGTGAGGGCGTAGTGGGAGTAGGGTCTAAGGCCCCCCAGGACCCTCTTCTCCTCGTTGGCCCCTGTCTCCACCACCATGCTGCTCTCTGGCTCTCTGGCCCTCCGGCCCCGGTGGTGGCCCCTGGAGCCGAACCTTGTCAGGTGGATCTGGTGGATAGAAGAAGTTATAATGGGTTAATAATGCTCTATGTAGCTTTATGTAGCTATAATGTCATGTTCATGATGTGTGCGGCCCCGGGTAGTGGCACCTAGAGCCAAACCTCGTCAGGAAAATCCCGGAGGGAAGAGGTTATAATGGGTTATAAGGCTCTATGTAACCATAATGTAATGTTTATCTGACACACATAGTAGGGAAGAGGTTACAGGGGTCATGGGTCATGGGTGAAAATGAGAAAAACGTAACCACTGAGTGCCAGAGCTGGACACAAACAATGAATGACCTGCAAGTACCTTGTATCCCAGTAGGTGTCCTCTGACAGTATCTCTGTCCACTGCTGCCCATGTTACCCTGATGGCTGTACTGTTGAGCAGCACAACACCCACATCCATAGGAGCCTCCAGGGGGACTGTAGGGAGGGGAGGGAGGGAGGGAGGGAGGGAGGGAGGAGGGAGGGAGGGAGGGAGGGAGGGAGGGAGGGAGGGAGGGAGGGAGGGAGGGAGGGAGGGAGGGAGGGAGGGAGGGAGGAAACGAGGTAGAGCCATTATCTTGCTCAGCATCATAATCACTTGAATGCTTATTATTGTACTGTTTACCAGTAGGCCTAAACACAATAGACTAATTGATAGTCATTAGAGGGAGATAAAGAGGAGAGAGAGAACAAGAGAGAGAACGAGAACAGGAACGAGAGGGAGAGAAAAAGAGGGCAGAGAGAGGCTTGATTAGATATTACACTGTGAGTGTAATGTTTACGGTCATTTTTATTGTTTATTTCACTTTTATATATAATCTAATTTACTTGCTTTGGCAATGTTAACATATGTTTCCCATGCCAGTAAAGCCCCTTGAATTTAATTGAATTGAGAGATCGAGAGAAAGAGAGAGTAGGGGATAGAGGGAGAGGGAGAGAGAAAGACAGAGAGGAGAAAGAACAGAGAAAGAGGAAGAGACAGAAAGAGAGAAGATAAAGAGATATATACAGAGTCTGTGAGAGAGTCAGAGAGAGTGATAAAGAAAGAAAGATAGAGATGGGAGAGAGAGAAAGAAAGAGATCATTAAAGAAAGACAGAATTCTAAAACAACATCTCACCATTCTCTCCAGAGTAGCCAATGACAGGGTCTGGCTCAGGTCCCTCCCCTTTCTGATTGACAGCCTGTACTTTGATCTCGAAGGCTGAGAAGTTGCCCACTTCAGTAACGATGTACGGTGGCTCAGTGGTGACATTATAGTGCCAGGTGGGGCCGTCACCTACTACCCTCCTCCAGAACACCTTGTAGTGGAACTCCGGTCCGTTGAACACACGCCTGTCCATTTCCTGTGACAGACCGGGACAGGAGCCAATCAGAATGTGAGTACACACAATCCCCTTTTGGGATGAGCTTCAGGTACACAAGTTTAGCCTACCATTTTCTGCCTTTTCAACGTTTTTCTCCAATTCTTTTTTAATGAACACGTTTTCCATTTTCGGTGGAACATTCATGTAAAAGGTGACAGAACAGTCTAACATAAGAAAGAGTCTTACCTCCCATGTGATGACCAGGGTGTCTGGGTCTGTAGACTCACTCCTCACATCCTCAGGGTTGTTGTCTGGAGCTGTGGAGGGGGGAAAGGGGTGGAATCCCAAATCAGATATGCAGAGTTGGGTAGGTTACTTTCTAAATGGCATTCGTTACAGTTACTAGTTACTTGTCCAAAATTGTAATCAGTAACTTAATTTTTGGATTACCCCAAATCTGATTACTTTGTTACTTTTGGATTGCTTTCCCCTTAAGAGGCATTAGAAGAAGACAAAAAAAGGATTCATCAAACGCATTTGGTGTGTCATCATAGTGGTCTCTGTCTTGTGGTCAGACTCGCTCAGGTGGAACAAACTTAAACGTGTGTCTTTTTTCAATGCTGAATTGAATGTCATTGAGAAAGCAGAAGGCTGCCATAATGTATTTTTTTGCAAGCATCCTTTCTGAATTTAAATGTAATCCATGAAGTAATCATCTAGTTTTTCAAAAGTATCTGTAATCCGATTACAATATTTTTGCTGGTAACGTAACCGATTACAGTTAGTTTTTTGTAATCAGATTACATGCAATCAGTTACTCCCTGACCTTGCAGATAGAGAACGTTTGGATGTTCAATCCATGTTAGGAAGGACTGTAGGTCTACATGCAGATAATAATACAGTATATTCACTATTAGTCCAGGTTATAAACTCCAAAAAAAGACCACATTGTTCACTTTGGTATTAAAATTGGCATACTTGTAAAAAAAAAAGGTGCCATTTCATCAAAGCCTAAGGTCGGGCTTTGAGCCCCGTATAGGTCAATCGTGAAAATGCATTTATCTGCATTTGGTTTGGTTCATGGCTTCTCCTGAGTTGGATCTATGTGGTCTCAAAATAGCTTAAAATATATGTATTGGTTTGGGGAAATAATTWAAATCAGCAACCAAAACCATAAGGAATTTTGTTTTTTCCTTTATGATCGCAACAATGATGAGAAACCTTAAGAAATCGCAGTCAAATTTTTTATTTTTTTATTTTTTTTATTAAGTGTTCCCTGAAGTCTACTGATTACATGGATAGATAATGTGATATTATTTACTGTGTCACTTTTAAAAAACATGACAGGAAACCATTGCATTTGTCTTACAGCAGGTGGGAGGGGTGACAATATCTGAGCTGTGTCCTTAAAAAATGCACCAATGTGCATATTTCAGGCATCGCAAATGGGGAGTTTTAAGATCAGCGGTAACACAGTTGGTAATGGCATGGATTTTGAGAATGGAAACGCAGCCTATCCGGCCAATGGCGCCCAGTGCCCATGTGCTTTTTGTGCCTGTGAACCTCATATTTAGAAATATAAAAAAACAAATGCTTTTTGTTTCATTTGCTTAAAAACCAAGCATAGCTTCCCAATGCATTCGCCAAGTAGCCAAGCCGATCAATAAAGGGTTTTGCTCGTGAAACCTCCTTGAATTAAATGTGAATCACCAAAGCTTTACGTTTGGGAGCAGCAAAACAGTGAGCGGACATTGTCATGTGAGTCATTCCATGTCATTTCAGCAAGCCCTGACGCCCACTAAGATTGTTCTGAAATCATTTCTGTAGTTAGAAACCGATAAGGCATGCATTCCTACAACATTATTTTGTTGATAAATAATTTGATCTGAGAAATTAGCTAATTGATTGCACCCAAAATTGTCCTTATAATTCATAGGATTTAGACAATATTCAATAAATATAGTACCCAACATCCAATTTGGACCAAAATTCTTCCTAACAATGAGTAAGACATTACAAATCCAAAAACAAATGGTAAAAATCCACCAACGGACCCCCCAACACCCTATGCCAATCCCAGCGAAGCTGCAAGAAACCCTATTGTACTCGTTGGTTCCACAGCAGTGAGCGAGCTCCCTTCACCTACTCCAAGAGCTTTGGAGAGGCTTCCCAGCCTCAGTGCTTCTCTGCAGAGTGAGGAGACACAATCTGGGCATGTTGTCAGGAGGACCTCAGTAACAGGGACGGGTATCACTGAGTTCCATGTGTTATTGTCATGTAGAGTCAAGTTAGAGATGATCCTGAAGCATCCCATCTGAAGTCATGGAACTGGGTGACGTCAAGGGAGTTGTTCTGGGTACTAACAGGCACAAGAGACCTATCCATAAACTGTGCGATAACATCAGCATCAACTCACAGGAAGGACGGTCTGAACTCTCAACAATAGACACCCAGAATCTGATTGAGGCTGCGCCGCTCCAATGATCTCAGGAGTTCCTCAGAGGTAAAAGGGAGAAGGCCCAGGACAATAGTGACACACACCTCCAGCATCATATCTCAACATGTCTCACCATAACGTCTCAATATGTCCCCCTTTGTCTCGGTACAGAAAGTCTTTCTCACTGCCTGTTGATGTTTCAAGTCTAGTTCCTGTCTTTTATACACTCTGATGTTTGTTCTCCTGTGACTATGACACAATAGGTCAGAACATTTGCCGTTTGTGCTGTCTGGGTCTTACAACTGTGGCTCCATCTAAACACGGCAAAGGTTGGGAATCAATCAGAGCTGCGTTATGGCACCGTAACAGACTAAGTGTTGTTATTGAACTCCACATGGGTAGTGTTTACTGTGAATGTGATCTCTGCAAACGTCGGGGAAAAGGACTTTAAAAGGCTCATTGTCACCGGTCTAATGCGCTGCGACAATGATGCCAACATGAAAAGGACTAAAAGAGATGACCCGGGTAAGAGTGTGTCATACTCAAATCTAGGAATGGACAACTGAGATGCAGGATTAGAGACTTCTCATGTCTCTCTCTTCAGTGTCTCTTCTGCTCAGAAGAGTGTGTGTAAAAAAACACAAAAAGAGGTAAGCGCTGAACATTTTTCAAACAGCTTGGAAAATGAAAGTATTTTGCTAGATGTCAGCAGGAACGGGAATGCCAATATTGGGAATGTATTTAGTAGGAAGGTGTAGTCCATAGATGTGCCGTGTGATCAAATAAACTCTGGTTCCACTGACTGCATGCTTCTGACAGCTAAAACACTGAAACTCCATTGAATAGCTTTGGTTCAGAGATAGTTGGGAGTTAGTTTCATAAACAGTAGTGATGGGCATTCCGGCTCTTTTCAGTGAGCCGGCTCTTTTGGCTCCCAAACGGCTCTTTAAAAAAATATGTTTTGTATTTTTTCAAGTTAAACAGTTTGCGATAGTTTGACTATATGATTGGTATTAAAACAATTCTAATTAAATGATTAAATGAAATCATACTCTACCTTAACCACAATGTATTTAAAAATGCATTGGTTTGTTATGAAAAAGAATGCTATTAAACATTTGCATTAAAAGTATAACTTTAATGTATATAAACAAAGGGCATATAAATCTAACCATTCAAAATGAATACAATCTGAAGAGCATAATAGAATATTGCACCATATCAAAGAAAAATAAATAACAATTTGAAATAAATGTAAAAAAGAAGGATGCTATTACACACGTGTATTTAAAGTCTAACTTTTTAATGTATATTAACAAAGTGCATATAAATGTAACAATTCAAAACGAATACAATCTGAACAACATAATAATAGAATATTGCACCATATCAAATAAAAATTAATAACAATGTGCAAAACTGCAGCATCCCACTTAAAACATGAAACTGGTCCCTCTTTTCTCTCTCTTCTTTATTGACATGTTATAACCAGCAGCACACAGCAATGCTGACCATATTTAGCTTTTATGAGAGATTTGCATCCAGAAATGCAAGCTGCCTCACTTTCGAGGGGCTGATGCGGTTTCTTCTCTCGGTAATTATTTGTCCCGTTTTCGAGAAGACCCTCTCAGAGGGAAGGGATGTGGCCACTATGCAGAGTCTCCCTGTCATGACTTTAGTAAGCCGTGGGTAGACAGAGGCCTTGTTCTTCCACCAGCTCAGAGGGGCTCAGAGGGGCTCCTCCAAATAGGATCGGACCTCCATTATGGCATCTGCTGAGGGATTCCTTCGTGCTGCATCCCCAGTTGTTCTCTCGTCAAACAGCATCCAAACAGCAGACGTTTGTGGCACTACTGCTGGTGCTTCTGCTCACTTTGATCCCTCTTCTTCCTGTTGCCCTGGTGCCTGAGCCAGCTGACTGCTGGGGCTGTCCCTCCCTGCTGCGGAGGTTATTCTTTGAAGACCCTCATCAATCGCTCTGGCATCACTGAAGGCTAACTTCTTAAAGCTGGGGTCAAGTGCAGCGGTTTCTGATAGCACGTTATTATATTCCATTCTGTGGAACTTTCTGTCCATTGATGAACATAGGGTGTCCATCAACTCTGTCACATGTCCTGTGGTTACATTTGCTTCTCTCTGGCGGCTGGCTGTGATTCGCTGCAGACCCTTACACAGGAGTATCATTTTTGAGGCTGTCACATAGCTGAAAAGAGAGAACAGTAACTTATTAGTTCATGTTTTGTCTACTGATACCACATTATCATCTACTGTTCATATACATATATAATACTGGATTAAATAATGATGTAGTAATAACTGCTTACTGTACCTCTCTCCACTGATCTCCACAGTGACCTGCTCAAAGGGTTCCAGAACTCTGCACACCTCCTCCATCACCTCCCATTCCTCTTGGATCAGAGCATCAACAGGTGCATTGACAATGGCCAGGGTAGAGATGATGGCATCCTTTGACTCAAGAAACCGCTTCAACTTGTAAAATGTTGAATTCCACCTTGTAGTGCAGTCTTGTTTAGGCCTCAGCTCAGGCATCCCCATCTGGCGTTGTGTAGACGTTAGTTTTCCAGCACCTACTGTGCTTTCACTTTGTCCACAGTGGGCTTCTTCACCTTCAGAGCATCTCTTACAATCAAGTTGATTGTGTGGGCAAGACATGGATGATGGGTCCATTTTAAAATGTTCATGGGTTTGGTTATGTTAGCTACATTGTCGCTAACACAACAGACCACTTCTCCATCTACTTGCCATTCTCTGGCCACTCTCAACAGTTCCTCTGCCAAGTTATCTGAGGTGTGTCTGTCGCTGAACTCAAAGTAGTCCAGAAGACAGCTAGACATCGAAAAATCTTCAATGAAGTGACATGTAACCGACATGTAAGAAGTGGTTACCCTTGATGTCCAGCAGTCAGTGGTAAGGCAAGCAGTAGCTTTTTGGACTCCTTCCCGCATTGAAGCCTGTGTGCTCTCGTACAGTTGTGGAATAAGTGATTTTGAAAGGGTTTTCCTGCTTGGAATTGTGTAAATTGGATTTAGACTATTGCTATAATTTCTAAAACCTCTGTCCTCCACGATCGAAAATGGCTGGAAATCGGTGGTAATCATTTTAGCCAATGCAATATCAATTTGGCCTTGTTTTGCTACAGACAGACTTTGGCATAAACTGGTCCATAGAAGAGTGCGTTGCTGTGGGTTGTGGAGTAGGCCTACTTGACTGAGTGGATACATCTCCACGTGTGGAGGTGCTGGCTCCACCACTATCACTAGCAGGCCCGCTAGTTTCTCGAAGCTCCGCTACAGCTAGCTTCACAGTTGGGTGCACAGTTCGTATATGCCGGTGTAGGTTGTGCGTAGAACCGGCTTCATATGAGATTTTGTTTTGGAAAATTCTACACTGTGCTCTAACATTGTCTACATTATTAAAATGCATCCAAATGCTACTGTGCTTCCGACTCATTTTCCAGCTGTTGTTTTCACAGCTGTCCTTCCTCTCTCTCCTCGGCTGCTAAGTGTGACTGTGAGTGAGTTGGCTCGGCTCTCCCTCACGCATCTTTGGTTCATTGGTTGACACTGCGTGTCTGATTGACAGGAACAACAGGTGAGGCTGTTAGTCTGAGCAGACAGTCAGAACGAATGTTTGCGCTTGAGCATTTAGGCCTATATTATTTTATTTCTTTTTTTGTTCTTTGAATTAGTTAATTCTAATAATTTAAATCTGTTGATTATTCACATCTTAATTTTTATAAATAGATTTGGCTCTTCTGATATGCAAGCCGGCTCCCAACGTTCACCTACAAGAGCCGGCTCCTAGAGCCAACTCGTTCGCAGACGTCCCTTCACTAATAAACAGCCACGTTAGAGCTAGTTTCACTATATACTGTACAGTGAGGTCTGAAATTATTGACACCCTCAATAAAGATGAGCAAAAATAACTGTATAAAATAAATCATTCAAATACTGAGCTGTATTGTATGCTAAACAAATTGGGAAATTATATTATTTTATACTAATACAATTGATCAGAGAAAGAGATTTTGTTTCACAAGTAATACTTTTTTCTCCTCAAAATGGTAGGGGTCAAAATGGTTGACACCCCTATTTTCAATTCCTTTTAATACCTCACCTTGCAAGGATATCCTTTGTCTGCGCTGGACTGCCCTCTTCAACTCAAACCATACGTTTTCATGATTCTGTATAGAGGTATGGTCTAAGATCCTCACCCAATGTGTTCTCTAACTCATAAAAGATTTTAGAAAAAGGCTCAGTGCCATTATCCTCACAAGGTGAGACATTGAAAGTTATTGAAAACATGGGTGTCAATAATTTTCATCCCTACCTATGAGATTTTTCTTTAAATTACTTGTTAAACAAAATCTCTTTCTCTGAGCAATTGTATTAGTAAAAAGCTATAAAAATGTTTAGGATACAATATAGCTCAGTATTTGAATTATTCATTTTATACAGTTATTTTCACTCATCTTTAGAAAGGGTGTCAATCATTTCAGACCTCACTGTATATGGGAGATTAGGGCCATTGGAACATATCTGCATTGATAGATTTTGGGAGCGAAATTGCAAGCAAACCTATTGTTTTTTATGTCATTTTTCTTTCTTTCTTATTACTCTTCTGCCTTTGTCGCAATATCTCAATGCCCGATTGGTAAAATGTTTTCTACTTTGGTATTATCAAAGTATATCAACACTGCTACTCAGATACCAAAAACAGCACCGATTGGCCCATAGGTGGCGCTATAATACGCATTCAAAGTCTAAGGCTCAGCCCCGTCGCCCCGTTTTATTATGTATAACCACGAACCTTGGTATATCAGTGTTTCTCATCACAAGGAACAAATTTGCCTCAAAAACACATAAGGTCCGACATATTCGATTTTTCTCATGAACCGTAAATCCGATTGACTCAAAACTCAGAACGTATTTTCATCACGTCAGTCTCTACCAAGTTTGAGTTAAGCGATACGTCAAAAGATGGAGGAGAAAATCTCAACCTTGTAAAAAAAAAATGTGCATCCTCAATATCTCTCCACTTTATCAACTTGAAACTTAGTGTTTTTTAATTGTTACAAGTACACAAGGGAGGATGTATAAAGCTTCCATGCCACTGTCTCTTTTAGCCTGCATATAAGCCATTACCCTGTTTAACACTATTTTTGTACTCGTATTTATAAAATAATAACAATACATTTTTAGTTAGTGAAGAACAGGGGAATCTCTGTTGGATTGAACCTCTCTCTCTGTGAGTTAACTCGTTACTTTTCTTTTATAATTTTGTTGGCTTGCTACTAATTTGAAGGGGCTCTGCCTAGTGTGAACACCTTAACCTGTTGATTTAGAGATTTAATAAAAAGCTTATTGAGCAATAATCTCTTTATCACATGCGTATATGTTGTGACATAGTGATAAAAGTGTTCCTTTGTATTGGTGTAGAAATATATCCTGGTTCGTCTATCATCTGGTTTATATAACAATATTTAAGGTGAGAGTGAAAAGGTAACTTTGTATACACCACTGAAAAAAAAAAATGTTTACTGTGATTTTTGACGTTTTTCCTCATTGTTGCGATCATAAAGGTAAAATCAAAGAACATATGGTTTTGGCTGTGGATTAAATGAGTTCCCCAAACCAATATATACATTTTAAGTTTTTTTGGGGGCCATGTTGACCCAACACAGGAGAAGCCATGACCCAAAACTAAAATAGCATTCTCACCATTGACATATCTACATGTCGACCTGAGGCATTGATAAAATGGCACTACAGGTTTTGTTCATGTGTCCCAATTTTAATCCTTCTATACCACGGTACATTTTTTAAAAACGTATCTACAGGACAATACAGCGGTTGTATATAGCCTAGGTACTAGCAGATGTAAAGACTCTAGTGCATAACTTGAAACTACCAGGCATTTCATTTTTTTACGCACACACACACAAACACACTTGATAGGTGTGTCTAACCTTGAGGTGGCGTGCTGTGAAGGTCAGAAGGCGTGCTGGGATCACTCTTCCCGATGTCGTTGATGGCGATGACCCGGAAACGGTAGGACACATAGGGCTGCAGGGCAAGGTTCACACTCTCTTTGGTTCCACTAACACGTTTCAGCTCCTCCCAACTCCACTCGTTAGAAACGGGATCCTTAAACTCCACCCGAAACTCTGGCGAGAAGGATGGAGCGGGAGAGAGAGAGAGAGAGAGAGAGAGAGAGAGAGAGAGAGAGAGAGAGAGAGAGAGAGAGAGAGAGCGAGCATCAGCCATCAGTGTCAATGCCACTAAGCAGAAGATATGAAGTAATATGTGACAACGGAGAAATCACAGTCCATGTAACGAGATAGCAAGTTTTCATGTTCTCAGGAGAGATGCAATAATATAACATGATACGATATGGGGTTGGTAATTCAAAGCGCAAAGCCTCAAAGTGATCTGGTTATCAAAGGCAGGCAAGAGGGTCCATTCTGTCCGCAGACCCAGACAGCTGTGGTCATCTACACTGAAAACTACATTAGAAACAGGACCTCACTCTCCCATGGAGAGATACATGATATGGTGGCTATGGGTTTATAGTTAAAAGCATCACAGTGGTCTAGTATCAATTGGACCTGGGTTCAAATAGTTTTAAAAACATTTTTAATACTTTTAGCATTTGATTGAGCTTGCCTGGAGAGACAGATAGGTGGGGTTTGCAGTTTGCAATGACGGGGCTATTACATTGGCTACAGTGTGCCAGGCAAGCTCAATCAAGAGTTTGGAAGAAAACAAATCCTACTTGAACCCAGATCTAGTATCAGTGTCAGTTGTGTATTTGTATTTATTATGGATCCCCATTAGCTGCTGCCAAGGCCCTAATGCCCCTACTCCACCACTACCACATATATACAGTACAACATCCATGTGTACGTGTGTATATAGTGCGTATGCTATCGTGTGTGTGTGTGTGTATGCATGTGTCTGTACCTATGTTTGTGTTGCTTCACAGTCCCTGCTGTTCATTAAGGTGTATTATTGTCTGTTTTTTAAAATCTAATTTAACTGCTTGCATGAGTTACTTGATGTGGAATAGAGTTCCATGTAGTCATGGCTCTATTTAGTACTGTGCGCCTCCCATAGTCTGTTCTGGACTTGGGGACTGTGAAGAGACCTCTTGAGGCATGTCTTGTGGGATATGCATGGGTGTCCGAGCTGTGTGCCAGTAGTTTAGATAGACAGCTTGGTGCGTTCAACATGTCAATACCTCTCATAAATAAAAGTAGTGATGAAGTCAATCTCTCCTCCACTTTGAGCCAGGAGAGATTGACATGCATTATTATTAATATTAGCTCTCTGTGTACATCCAAGGTCCAGCCGTGCTGCCCTGTTCTGAACCAATTGCAATTTTCCTAAGTCCTTTTTTGTGGCACCTGACCACACGACTGAACAGTAGTCCAGGTGCGACAAAACTAGGGCCTGTAGGACCTGCCTTGTTAACAGTGCTGTTAAGAAGGTAGAGCAGCGCTTTATTATGGACATACTTCTCCCCATCTTAGTTACTGTTGTATCAATATGTTTTGACCATCACAGTTCACAATCCAGGGTATCTCCAAGCAGTTTAGTCACCTCAACTTGCTCAATTTCCACATTATTTATTACAAGATTTGAGTTTTAGAGTTTTGGGTTTAGGTTTAGGGTTTAGTGAATGATTTGTACCAAATAAAATGCTTTTAGTTTTATAAATATTTAGGACTAACTTATTCCTTGCCACCCACTCTGAAACTAACTGCAACTCTTTGTTAAGTTTTGCAGTCATTTCAGTCGCTGTAGTAGCTAACATGTATAGCATGGAGTCATCCGCATTCATACTGTAGACACTCTGGCTTTCCTCAAAGCCAGTGCTAATTCATTAGTAAAGATTGAAAAAAGTAAATGGGCCTAGACAGCTGCCTTGGGGAATTCCTGATTCTACCTGGATTATGTTGAAGAGGCTTCCATTAAAGAACACCCTCTGTGTTCTGTTAGACAGGTAACTCTTTATCCACACCATAGCAGGGGTTGTAAAGCCATAACACATACGTTTTGCCAGCCGCAGACTATGATCGATAATGTCAAAGGCCGCACTGAAGTTGGCTGTTGTGTTCATTCAGTATCATGTCTGTACCTATGACAGGGCTGTTGTGTTCATTCAGTATCATGTCTGTACCTATGACAGGGCTGTTGTGTTCATTCAGTATCATGTCTGTACCTATGACAGGGCTGTTGTGTTCATTCAGTATCATGTCTGTACCTATGACAGGGCTGTTGTGTTCATTCAGTATCATGTCTGTACCTATGACAGGGCTGTTGTGTTCATTCAGTATCATGTCTGTACCTATGACAGGGCTGTTGTGTTCATTCAGTATCATGTCTGTACCTATGACAGGGCTGTTGTGTTTATTCAGTATCATGTCTGTACCTATGACAGGGCTGGTGTGTTCATTCAGTATTCATGTCTTGTACCTATGACAGGGCTGTTGTGTTCATTCAGTATCATGTCTGTACCTATGACAGGGCTGTTGTGTTCATTCAGTATCATGTCTGTACCTATGACAGGGCTGTTGTGGTCATCTCCAGCGGTCCAGCTGAGAGTCACTCCGCGGTCTTTAGGGTCAGAGACCTGGAGCTGGGTGGGGGGATTTGGACGGTCTGGAGAGGGGGGGGTGGGGGAGAAATCAATTTAGGGTTAACAGTTCAGCATGAGTTGAGGCATACAGCACAGTATCAACGTAACACTACATATTGAAAGAAAGAAATACAAACGCTGTAGAAACAATATACCACACGGTGTTATCGTTATCACACGTTCATATTTCCATACCAACTGTAGTGGAAAATGTTTCTGAACTTACTAGAGCATACAGTAAGTTATACTTAGAGCACAGAGTGTACTGTACACAGCATCAAAGTATTACTGCATAGTACAACACAACAGAGGTTAACCCCAATACCAAACATTTTGACATTCACATGGGACATTTCCATACCAACTATATTGGAAAATGTATTAAAAACACAGCATTAATGCATCACTGCACAATAGTACAGTACAGAAGCACTGGCAGCATCATACCACATATGAAATATGACATTGAAATGGGACATTTCCATACCGACTAGCGTGATGGATCCGCTGGCCTCAGCCATATCCAGGTTAGTGATGACCTCACAGGTGTAAACCCCCTCGTCCTCTGTCTGCACGTTGGCCACGATCAGGTCGGGGCCCTCAAACGTGTACCTGGATATAGGGATTGTCATTGTCAGTATTGTCATTGCCGTCGTCAGTATTGTCATCGCGTCGTCAGACGTATACCTTTACCGTAAATAACAATACGCGTAATACCGTAAAGAGCCGTACAGGTGCCGGCACACACAGCTGTGTTTTCATGAAACTTCAGGACTTTTTGGTGCACATTTTTTTTACCATGAAAAATCCTATTTTCCCTAACCCCTAACCCTTAAACTAACCCTAACTCCAAAAACCCTCAACCTTAAGCTTAAAGTAGCATTTTAACAAATTCATGACCTGAAAAACATTGACTTTTCAAAATAGTTATTGTTTTCCTACCTTGTCAGGACATTAAGGTGAAATGGTAGGACATTGGGGTCCTTATAATTTAGGAAAACAAGTGCACGCACGCACGCACCCGCACACACAGAGACAGACACACACCCGCACAGCCTTAGTAACAGACTAAACATGTCCTTACTTGTCCTCAGCGTACGACTGCATTAGTTTCTGTCCACTCCTCCTCCATTGGATGTGTGGGGGGGTCAGTTTGGAGTCCACCTGAGCCAGGCAGGTAAATATGACCGTCTTCCCAGGCCTAACACGCAGGTCCCCGGGAGGAGACAGGATCACTGTCCTGTCTGAGAGAGAGAGAGAGAGGGTTAGATAGAGACATGATTAGATACATGGTTAGAGAGAGCGAGAGAATTAGTGTGCATAAGTGTGTGCTGTGCATGTGATTGAATGAGTCAGCATGAGTCTATACTGTATGTGTGCATTTATGGATACGCGCGCGCGTGTGTGCGCGCATCCCTGTGTGTGATTCATGGCCTACTCACTCAGCACCTCCAGCTCAGCGTTGATTGACATGTTGGTGTTGCTGATGGAGCAGGTGTACAGGCCATCGTCGTCGTGGGAGACGTTGGTGATCTGGAGGCTTCCATTGGTCAGCAGGTTAACCCTGGGGTCAGCCAGTAGAGACGCGCCATTGTACACCTCCCTGGATAGGAAATACACAGAGATACATAGAGATGCCTATACAGAAAACACAACCAGAGAGGATGGAAAACCCAGAGCCATAACTGTAATGCTCGTTAAAACAGACCAAGGTAGGATTTTGGCTGACTGGTTGCCAATGAGGAGAGTGACACATTTGTTCCTTGTTGGAAGATTTCTTAAATCTAATTAAATAAGCTAGTTCCATAGAAGAATAGAAACTAATACAGGCGTGTCTCACCATGTAACTTTAGGTCTGGGAGACCCAAAGGTCTGACAGTGTAGACCAGCCTTCTGTCCCTCTGTGACGGTGTATGTCTGTCCGTCCGCACTCAGGATCTGAGGCGGCAGCTCTGGAGCAGGATAGCAGGGAACAGGTTAATCAATGCGATCTACTTGTTGTTAACAAATACACAAACACACATATGCACACACAGAGCACCTCCTCACCGATGACGAAGATGTAGGTATTGACTAGGATGGTTCCGTGTTTGTTGTGGGCCTGACACTGGTAGACTGCTGTATCGGTGAAGACCACATCTCTCAGAATCAGAGCTCCATCTCTCACAGTACGCCTGGGGTCCAAGTCTATACCTGAACACACACAGCAAGTCAGCAAGACTTTCTACCAAAGCACAATACTGACTGCCATATTACAAACGAAAGCTCAATTTTAAGTTCATTATTTAGAGTTGGCAATAGCCAAAAGACAGGAAATTCAAATGAGCAACCCAACCCTAAATTTGACCTATGTAGATCAGGAACAGCAGCAGGTGTAATACGCTGAGTTTGCAGTAAAACCTTGTAGGTCAAATGTGTGTGTAATAGTGTGCGTGTGTGAATCCTGACCTGTGATGGGATTTCCGTTCATGCTCCAGGCGACAGCAGGAGAGGGAATGCCATCGGCCTGACAGACCAGTTTCACTGTCTCTCCTGGGGCATAAAGCTGGCTCACTGGCTCCTTGGTCCAGTACGGAGCAGCTATGACAAAACACACAATACAACAACAGTATTATACACACCACACTACACAAAACACAACAGTATACACATTACATGATACAGAATGCAATGATAAAGCATATGATAGTATTAAACAGGTTAATATAGCATCAACACCCAATAGTATTACAAAAAAATACATTAACAACAACAACAAGATCATACGTAACAATCAATGCACATAGAACACACACAATACAGAGAACACATAGAATACACAGACCACATAGAATACACAGAACACACATAGAATACACAGAAAACATAGAACACACAGAATACACAGAACACATAGAATACACATACAATACACATAATACATCGAATACACATACCACATTGAATACTAATAGAATACACATATAATACACATAATACAGAGAACACATGGATTACCCATAGAATACACATAGAATAGACAGGACGCATAGAATACACATAAAATGCGCATAACACATATAATACACAGAACACATAGAGAACACATGGAACACACAGAACACATAGAATACACAGAACACATAGAATACACATATAATACACAGAACACATAGAATACACAGAACACATAGAGCCCATAGAATACACAGAGCACACAGCATATATACAGAACACACCGAACACACAGAATATACACAGAACACATAGAATATATACAGAACACACAGAACATACACAGAATATTCACAGAACACATAGAATATATACAAAACACACAGAACATACACAGAATATGCACAGAACACACATCATATACGTATACAGAACACACAGAACATACACAGAATATGCACAGAACACACAGAATATATACAGAACACACAGAATATACACAGAACACACAGAATACACACAGAATACACACAGAACGGCAATAGCCTCAGCGTCAGTGTTTAGATAGCATATGTTCCGTACCTTCGACGCTGACGGTGTAGATGTGTGTGACCGTGCCCTGTGAGTTGTTGGCTGAACACTGGTATTCTCCCCCGTCGCTCTCTGAGATGTTACTGAAGCGCAGCAGGCGGTCAGACAGATCTCTGAATGTACGAGACTCGGACAGCTGACCGTCCTTCCTCACCCACTGGACTGTAGGGGTAGGGCTGGATGGGGAGAGAGAGAAAGAGAGGGGGGGGGCGAGGAAGAGGCAAGATGTGTCAAGAAGAGAAACGTCAAACAGGCTCACATTGATTGATAGATATAAGATAGTATATGCATGTATACACACACACACTTGTATATACACACACACTTATACACACACACACACACACACACACACACACACACACACACACACACACACACACACACACACACACACACACACACACACACAAAATAAAGACAGAGAGAGAGTTAGATTTACAGGCCCTGGACGATGCACTCTAGCTCCAGGCTCTGGCCCCGGAGGGTGTGGTAAGTGCTGTGGGCCCCTGGGGGCCTCATCATCTGGGGTCTTCGGTTCCGCACCACTGAGTTAGCTGGAGATGGAGGGAGGGAGAGGGAGTAGAGGGAGGGAGAGAGAGGGAGCGAGAGAGAGAGAGGGGGTAGAGGGAGAGCGACAGAGGGAGGGAGAGAGAGGGAGAGGGATGGCGGGATGGGAGAGGGAGGGAGAGAGAGGGAGAGAGAGAAAACAGACAGGTTCATACATATGTATTAGTAATTGCAAGGTTGCCGAGAGCAGTACAAAGGTGCTGATACAGCAGTCACAACACACACAGACAGACACTCACACTGCGTTTAACACACAAACTGAACTCTACCACTGGTGGGTTCAAGTGGCGATCAGAGCCCTTAGCAACATATTTCCCCTCACAACCACCCACCCACACACCCCTCCCTCCCACACACACACAAACACACACACAGCAGAGGAAGTATGTTACCATAATAAGCCTTCCCCATCTTTGACCTCTCTCACACAGATGCTAACCGCTCTGCCCCCAGCCTGTTAATAACAGTGTGTGTAGGACAGTTGTAACCCAGCATGTGTAGAGCATCTCATTACCAGTGTGTTATGCAGATTACAGAGCCCCCCCCCCCCGCTGGCTGTTGGACTCCCTCCTGTCCTGACCATGTCTGGTCAGTAGCCACACTACTGTAGAGGCAACACTACAGACATCTGACATGCTTCTCTACCCCCAGGTGGTTTGGCTGGGGGCTGCGGTACCGTCAGTGTCTCTATTGATCAATGTCAGCGTGGCTTTGTAACTAACAAAGAGAGGGCTTGCGAAAACCCATACTGTAACATGGTGACTGACGATATTCGTAGTGATTGACGGTGATTGACTGGTACTGCCTATCTGGGGAGTTACCATGGTGGACAAGGTCAGTCTACGGTGTCTTACAACGGATACTGATGTCCGCACACTCATTACAGGCTGTAGCAGTCACGGTGACAGGCTCCGTGGAGAGGCTCAGGTACTGTGCGTTACAGGTGTAGTCTTTATAGTTGTACTACGGCGTTACCAGGGTGACTGAGGCACGGTGTACTTACAGATGGTTACGGTGAGGCTGATGGGTTCCTTGGAGAGGATGGTGCGAGCACTAAGGTACTGGGCATTACAGGTGTAGTCGTTGCGGTTGTCGTCGGCTGTAACGTGAGAGAAGTAGAGGTTCCCGTCCCGGCCTTGGGTCACGCGATCATTCAGCTCAATGTGACGGAGTCCTGGAGGTGGAGGGGAGGGACGGACGGACGGAGGGTAGGGGGGAGGAAGGGAGGAAGAG
>NC_036857.1:29295042-29298466 GCF_002910315.2 Salvelinus sp. IW2-2015
CTTTGTGACGTCATGCACACCAGTGTGTGTGTGTGTGTGTGTGTGTGTGGTGTGTGGTGTGTGTGTGTGGGTGTGGTGTGTGTGTGTGTGTGGTGGTGTGTGTGTGTGTGTGTCGTGGTGTGTCGCTGTTTGTCTGTGTGGGTATTATAGTTGTGTGTGTGTGTCTTCTTCTCTCTGTTCTCATAATCGATTGTTAATACTTCCCAGCTGAGACCTAGCCGAGTAGAAGATGTTCGTCGGTTCTGGTTACTGCATACATTAAATCTAGAGCCTTCGTTTCTTGGGGAAACCGTTGTCCACCGGTGAAAAGAGAAGGAGATCGGCCGGAGACAGAAGAGCCCCGGAGACCAGGAGATTGTAGACGCTAGGGATTAGCTCCTCTTTACCTTTAGGTGTATGCGGGTTGCGTGAGAGAAAGAGAGAGCGGTGTGTGTGTGTGTGTGTAGTGTGGTGTGTGTGGTGTGGTGTGGTGTGGTGTGTTGTCGTGTGGTATGTGTGTGGTGTGTGTGTGTTGTGTGTGCTTGTGGTGGCGTGCGTGCGTGCGTGGCGTGCCGTAGAGAGAGAGAGAGAGAGAGAGAGAGAGAGAGAGAGAGAGAGAGAGAGAGAGAGAGAGAGAGAGAGAGAGAGAGCGAGATAGCGAGAGAGACCACAGACAAAACACAGAAGAAAGAGTTAAAGCCACAATGTGACATTTACACAGTCTGGCCCTGCATTCCACTTTGTTTGACAAAGGAAGAGGAAAAAGTTAAAGGGGAGGGAGTTGGAGGCTACGTCCCAAATAGCACACTATTCCCTACACAGTGCCTTATGGGCCCTGGTCAAAAGGACTATATAGGGAATAGAATGTCATTTGGGATTTAGACTGAGTCTTATACAATTGTGATATTCATATTTTGCTCTGCAAATTGAGGTTTTTCCACTTAGTAAAAGTAGAGACATTAAAAGAGATTCAACGGGATCTTCAGCACTTACAAATTCGTAGCATGTTGTACTAAGTGGATGGCGTTTCACACAATTGTGACAATTTCCGGGGACCTGTTTTGGCTCGTCAGCACTACTTAAAAAACAACTGGCAAAAATGATTCAAAACCTTTATATGGCATCTTTAAGAGGCATATGGCATCTTTAAGAGGCAGTCCCTTGAGGGCAAGAATCTATTTGTCCCTTGTTAGTGTGACTGTGGGGCGCTGCGCTCTCATGTAATACTGATGTTGCTCCATAGCACCTCCAGATATCTGCTGTGCTGCAAGGATACAGGGACATATCACGTCCCGTAGAAAACATACCTGCAATTAAGACGCCATAAAAGGGGGAGGGATCAAATGTTGCAGTTCAACTGCAGTCAAGTGGGGTTTGCCGTTATTTTTCTACATAACCTTCTGTTGTTGACATGGTGAAATCTCAGAACTAAATCATGAGAGACTACAGAGATAAAGACTGCAGAGACGGTGCGCGTGTGTCTGTCGAAAGCAGTGCCATTGTATAGTAACTAACTCTGGAGGAGGGTTTCCTGATGCTTCGCAGGTCAGGAGGATGTCTTCAGCACCGAACACGGTGATGGACTCAGGCTGGGTGGTGATCACCGGGGGCTTTTTGACTGCGGAGGAGACACACACAGAATCAATCAAATGTATTTATTTTAGCCCTTTTTTTACATCAGCAGGTGTCACAAAGTGCTGTACAGGAAACCAGCCTAAAAACCTCAAACAGCAAGCGGCGTAGATGTAGGAGCACAGTGTTCATACATACACTCACACAGTCATACACACACACACACTACATAAACAGTGTCTGGTAGCAGTCAGTGTGTGATTTACACAGAGCAGTGCTGCCGCCCTGTCCCTGACCTGCTGTGGTCACATGATCAGCCTCTGACTCACCACAGAGCCATATAGACACTACCTCACCGTAGAGAACCTTCACACGATCTCATACTGTACCCACAGACACTGCCACAGTTCTGCCTATAGGTCTTAGGTCAGCTCTCCGAGTAGAGCCCACTGTGCTGCTTACATCAGGGTTTAAACCACTGACTAGAAACCCCAGCCCTGTTTAAGCTAGAGATCTCTGGTGTTTGCATGGGCTGCGTCTCAACCCAGCACTGTACTATAACCCCTGTGTTGACTACCTCTGACATGCACAGACATCCGCAGGGGACGGGAGCACACAGTACTGATGCCAGTAGTCCTAGTAACTAGAACCCACAGCTTAACTGTGCTACCTATATTCGGACTCTCACAGAGGTGAATAGCCCACTGGCCAGAACCCACAGACTTACAGCCACGGAGAGACTTTTAAGAAGAACAGTCATTTGATTTCCAAGTATCACTGAAACTTAACGGGGAATGTATTCATTCATATCAATTCAAAATCCCCCCCACGAGAATAGACAAAAATATAGGCTGAGAGAAAGAGAGAGAGAGAGCACTGCAGGGAGAGAAAATGGTTGAGATGAGAGGAAAGTGAGTGTTGTATGAATGCAAATGAGACACTCGTGGAATATATAGTGGAATATATCGAGAAGAGAGGGCCCCTTGGGGACAGAGATATTCCACTTTTCTCTCTCTACTGTCTTACTGTACTGTTACATCCATAAACCACCCGCTCATATCAGACTCATTAAATCCTCCATACTAAGGCGTGGTACAGTATTATTAAAGCGCATGTTCTTCGTCCCAAATGGCACCCTATTCCCTATGTGGTGCACTACTTTTGACCAGGGCCTATGGGAAATAGGGTGCCATTAGGGAAATATAAGTACCTATTCTATACATTCTATATTCCCACAGGTTTTATGTCTGCTGTCAGATTTTTTGTGTTCAGGTTTTTGGTGTGTGGCCTGGACATCTGCAGGGAATGGAGGGAGCAAGAAGAGATGGAAGGAGAAACGGAGGGAACGTTAGAGAGGAGAGACGGAAAAAGAGACAGAGGGAGAAATAGGTAGAGATGGTGGGAGCAAATTATTAAAGGTCAAGGACAGGGAGGGAGACAGAGAGAGGAGAGTGATGGGATGAGGAGAGAGAAGAGAGAGAGAGAGAGAGAGAGAGAGAGAGAGAGAGAGAGAGAGAGAGGGGAGAGAGAGAGAGAGAGAGAGAGAGAGAAGAGAGAGAGAGAGAAGAGAGAGAGAGAGAGAGACTTAGATGATAGATTCCCTAGTGGACAGAGGTAATAAGGCTGATCAGATTTGTGTGGAAGCTGCTGCAGGCGCTGCAGTGCTCCATTATTGGAAGAAGCACAGTTAGGTTACACTTGTTTTAGTGGTTAGACTTGTTTTAGTGGTTACACCTTGTTTTAGTGGTTTACACTTGTTTTAGCGGTTACACTTGTTTTATTGCGGTTACACTTGTTTTAGTGTTACTGTTTAGTTGTTACACTTGTTTTACTGTTTAGGCGGTTACTAACTTGTTTTAGTGGGTTACACTTT
>NC_036857.1:29298491-29309787 GCF_002910315.2 Salvelinus sp. IW2-2015
TGGAAGCTGCTGCAGGCGCTGCCAGTGCCTCCATTATTGAAGAAAGCACAGTTAGGTTACACTTGTTTTAGTTGTTCACTTGTTTTAGTGGTTACACTTGTTTAGTGGTTATCACTTGTTTTAGGGTTACACTTGTTTTAGCGGTTACACTTGTTTTAGTGGTTACACTGGTTTAGTGGTTACACTTGTTTTTAGCGTTACACCTGTTTTAGTGGTTACACTTGTTTTAGTCGTTACACTGTTTTTAGCGGTTACACTTGTTTTAGTGGTTACACTTGTTTTAGTGGTTACACTTGTTTAGCGGTTACACTTGTTTTAGCGTTACACTGTTTTTAGTGGTTACACTTGTTTTAGTGGTTACACTTGTTTTAGCGGTACACTTGTTTAGCGGTTACACTTGTTTTAGTGGTTACACTTGTTTTAGTGGTTACACTTGTTTTAGCGGTTACACTTGTTTTAGTGGTTAAACTTTTTTTAGTGGTTACACTTGTTTAGTGGTTACACTCGTTTAACGGTTACACTTGTTTTAGTGGTTACACTTGTTTTAGTGGTTACACTTGTTTTAGCGGTTACACTTGTTTTAGCGGTTGCACTTGTTTTAGTGGTTGCACTTGTTTTAGTGGTTACACTTGTTTTAGTGGTTACACTTGTTTTAGCGGTTACACTTGTTTTAGCGGGTTACACTTGTTTTAGTGGTTGCACTTGTTTTTAGTGGTTACACTTGTTTTAGCGGTTGCACTTGTTTTAGCGGTTACACTTGTTTTAGGCGGTTACACTTCTTTTAGTGGTTACACTTGTTTTAGTTGGTTGCACTTGTTTTAGTGGTTACACTTGTTTTACGGTTCACTGTTTAGTGGTTACACTTGTTTAGTGGTTGCACTTGTTTTTGGTTACACTTGTTTAGTGGTTGCACTTGTTTTAGTTGTTACACTTGTTTTAGCGGTTACACTTTTTTAGTGGTTACACTTGTTTTAGCGGTTACACTTGTTTTAGTGTGCACTTTTTTAGTGGTTACACTTGTTTTAGCGGTTACACTTGTTTTAGTGGTTACACTTGTTTTAGGGTTACACTTGTTTTAGTGGTTACATTGTTTAGCGGTTACACTTGTTTTAGCGGTACACTTGTTTTAGCGGTTACCTTGTTTTAGTGGTTACACTTTTTTAGCGGTTACACTTGTTTTTAGCGGTTACACTTGTTTAGTGGTTACACTTGTTTTTTAGTGGTTACACTTGTTTTAGCGGTTACACTTGTTTTAGTGGTTACACTTGTTTTAGTGGTTACACTTGTTTTAGTGGTTACACTTGTTTTAGCGGTTACACTTGTTTTAGTGGTTACACTTGTTTTAGTGGTTACACTTGTCTATTATTTCCCTCTCCCTTATACACTTGTTTATTTTTCCCTCCTCTCTTTTATACTCTCTTTTAAGCCCCACTTTCTTTGATCTGACAACACTAGTCCCATTTTAGAGACAGGCGTGCCTCTTTTCCTCCATCTCCTCTTAATTCCCGTAGGTATCACCCTCCTCCGGGAGGGAGCAAACAAGACTCTGGCACATATAGACTCACTGAAGTGAAGAAGCCACAGTGACGCTAGATTCATTAAGGTGCAGTGCCGATGGTTTGTATTGTGAGCTGTGTGTTTGCAGGAGTCCTGATCATCTTCCTCATCGTGAAAGTGTTTACTGTAGGGCTCTTGCTGCACTTCTACAAACAGAAATACCACACATCAAGCAGAAGGAAGTGAAACACTTACATTCATTTATTTGGTCTGTTAGTCCAGAGCGGCAGAGCAGCAAGAGAGCGAGGGAGAGAGAAAAGGAGAAAGTCTGTTAGATAGTCAACACAGTCTGGCAGGAAATGACAGAGAGAGGAAAAGACAGACAGACAGAGTGCCTGGACTTAGCTACCGCACAGTGCACATCAGCACGTGCTCTCACTTGCCCTGCAAATTCCCCATTTCAAAATGGGATAATTGATGATTAAACAACAGTTACCACCCATGGGCTATAAAGCTAGTCGAGCGCAAAGCTAGTCGATTGCAATGTTCGGTCAATGTTTTTGTTGTTGTTTGGCCGATGAATTCAGATGTGGATGGTGTATTGATTGTGGTGACCGTATCAGTGACTCTCACTGACATTAGAGAGGCTCATTAATTCAACAGGAGACACCTTGACCTTTAACAATCCCCGCAATCTGGTCCTCCCCCCCTCCTCTTCCTCCTCCTCCTCTTCCTCCCCCTCCTTTTCCTCTTCATCCCGCTGTTACTATTCAACCTGCCTCTCCTCCTCCCCCTCTGATTCCTACACTCCTCTTCCTCCTCATCATCATAACCCTCCTCTCTTACTGACACCTTCATTCTCAGGGGGAGCATTAACGCTTGTATGGGTGTATAGGAGTGATACGTGTGTTAGAGTGGGTGAAGGTCTGAGTGAGTCATTGATCCATGACTTAGATGAATAACAGAACAACAATAGCAGCAACAAACATAATTCTTCGCACTCGTTTGGACCGGGGCCCGTAGGGTTCTAGTCAAAAGAAGTGCGCCATAAAAGGGAATACTTTGCCATTTAGGATGCATCCACAATTCTTCCTCAAAGTCTGCTATTAAAGCAAAGCTGTAGGACACTCCGAATCAATTTCCCTGCAGTCCCACAAACTCAGCTGTTTTTTAATGCTCGGATATTGCGTTGAGTGGGAGGGGAGGAGACAACTCTGACCCATCGCCTGCCTTCTGTGTGTGTGTGTGTGTGTGTGTGTGTGTGTGTGTGTGTGTGTTTGTGTGTGTGTGTGTGTGTGTGTGTGTGTGTGTGTGTGTGTGTGTGTGTGTGTGTGTGTGTGTGTGGTGTGTGTGTGTGTGTGTGTGTGTGTGTGTGTGTGTGTGTGTGTGTGTGTGTGTGTGTGTGTGTGTGTGTTCGTGCGTGCGTGGATTTGCGCCTGCTTTTTCCTGTTGTATAACTCAATTCCCTGTTGAATTACCCTGGCCCTCCAATCCATAATTTGATTTGCACTAAGGAAACCAGATGAATAGAATAACTAATAAATTCGTTGAGGTAATCAATTCCAAAATAAATAGACAAAGTATGCATACAATATAACCACAGACTGAACGCCCAAAACCTCATAACCACATTGTTAAAGATGCAGATAGAAATGCCATGGAAAGAACTTAGAATCCAGTCTGTTCTGCTCTGTACACTACATTTCTATCTGCAATACTGATGAGTGTGACGACCTAGTGAGGACATCTCAGTCATTATTTGACATTATTATGAGCAGCGACTGTTCAAGTACATTGACGTGTGAATTAAGTTAAGAAGGTGTACTCACAGTTGGGAGGTATGTGTATAGCTGCTTGGCTGAGCTGAGGAGTGTGGGATAGGAGGAGGGAGAAGAGAGGGAGAAGGAGGAGGGGCAGAGGAGTGCGTCGCCCCCTACTGCCAACCTGCTGTCGCTGCGTGCGAGGCATTGCTCACTGTCCCATCAAAGTCCCACCTGCTCAACACACACAAAACGCACACAGAGGGCAATCTGGACACACTCCTGCCGAGCGAGCGTGTGTATCAGCCTCTCGCTCTCTCTCTTTCTCTGTTGTCACGCCCACTCTTCCTTTTCTTCTACCTTGTTTCCTTTTGCTTTCAGCCTCTCTCTCTTTTCTCTCTCTCTCTTTCGCTCAGGTCCACGCCCTCCTGCTGTCTTCCGTCTGAAAGATAAAAGAAGGGGGGAGCAGGGAGGGAGGAAAGGAGAGGGAGGGGCATGTGTCAGAATGAGAGACAAATTACCCTGCACCATGTGGTCAAAGACTAGAGAGAGCCAGGCAGAGAGCTAACACACACACACACATACATGCACACACACACAATAAATAAATAGATGAGCGAGACCAAACATATTCATTTCTATAAAGAGAACTAGCAGTAAAAAAAAGCAAATTTAGGTAATTACAATGGTTCTTCCATAAGGGACAGTGGTCAGCCAGAGAAACAGATGGAGTCAACCCCGCAATACGAGGGAGAACTAACAGACAGTCCAAGAGACCATATGGAGCAGAGACAACAGAGGTAGATAGATGAAGCGTCACATCCGATAATAGACAGAAGACGATTAGCTAACTAAAAAGGCATTTGTAATTAGACAACGTCTTGGAGCTCTATTAAAATGTGAAGAACTCAAGTGTCTAGGCTACGTCTGTAGCTGTGCGGTGACAAGCGTGTGGTAAACAAGAAAACAGAAAATAAAACAGAACGACATGGCTAATTGGCAACGATTTAGATCGAGTGGTTGAGCTCTATTGAAAGACTCAAGACTAACCTCCCTGATTGTGATGGTGATAAGTAGCTGTTAAAGATGCTATCATCAGTCATGTTGTGGAGGCAAGGAGGCCACACAGTCTGTCCATCTGTACCCTCGGCAGCCCAGTAGGCCCACACAGAGCCACAAAGCGTGGCCTACTTTCCACCGGCACCACAGTCCACTGACTGATTGTTGAACTAGGCTCAATAGGAAGTACAATAGATTGTTGGATTGTTATTTGCTACAGTACAACAGTACATCATGACAACGGAAAGGCACTGAGAGACAGGAAACAATAGCTAGAGAATTATAGGGAGACATTGGCCTTGTTACCAAGCCAGGCAAAATCAATGGTGATAAGAGCAGCTGCCAATATTGAAGAAGAGTTTTGGCTCTACACACAACAGTCTGTGTGTGTGTGTGTGTGTGTGTGTGTGTGTGTGTGTGTGTGTGTGTCTGTGACATGTGTGTTGTGTGTGTGATGTGTTGTGTTGTGTGGTGTGTGTGTGTGTGTGTGTGTGTGTGTGTGTGTGTGTGTGTGTGGTGTGGTGTGTGTGGTGTGTGTGTGTGTGTGTGTGTGTGTGTGTGTGTGGTGTGTGTCGTGTGTGCGTGCGTGTGTGTGTGCGTGTGAGATGTTTGGCACTACAACCCACTGTTAGCTGGCAAAGCACAAACTAGGTGATGGGCGACCTTGGGGAGAGGGAAGGTTGGAGGGTGGTACAGAAGAGAGGGGGCGAGAGGAAGTGAAGGAATGAGAGGAGAGCGGAGAGAGAAAGAGAGAGGCAACCAGCACGAGGAGAGGAGAGAGGGAGAGGGGAAGATGGTGGGGGGAAAAAATAGGGGATGGACGGAAAAAAGGAGCAAAAGAATAGTGATTTAGTATTCTCTGTATCTTCTCGCAGCAATGGCTGCTGGCTCAGTCCAGTCCACACTAGACCGCCAGCGACACGGGCTCCTTGTAAGCCGCAATGGAATATGAATGGAACTATCAATCTAACACACAGACAACCATGTGCTTTGATACCACTCCGATTTCCAGCTATACAAATAAGCATGTCCTCAACATATATTTCCCTCCCACCATTCTCAAACTGACACGATTCAACAAATCTTTGCAACCAAAGAAAAAGACTAGGTAAAACATTTCGAGGATTCCAAGCACATCTAAGAAAATAACTGAGAAAGAATGGACTCAACAATATCTGGAAAGGGTGGTAGAAGGAGTGAAAAGCCATTTTTTAGCATTCCAACTCCAAAACTCTGAGAGAATACATCTAAATCAACTGAGAAAGACTACGTTTAAAATAAGAGAACAACAAATAGAAGTGAAACACACCCAATGAGCCAGTTTAAACGAATACATCAGTGGTAAATGGTCATTAGAGAGTCACTTCACCTATCAGACCTACAACAGCTAACGGAAGACAGATGGTGGAGGAGAGGAGGACAACGGGGTGAAGTGGAGGAATGAGGGTCTGTTTGGGGGAGAGTGATGGAAGGTGTGTGTGGTGGGAGGGTCAGTGTGTGTGGGTGGTGTGTGTGTGTGTGTGTTGGTGTGTGTGTGGTGTGTGTGTGTGGTGTGTGTGTGTGTGTGTGTGTGTGTGTGTGTGTGTTGTGTGTGTGTGTGTGTGTAGGGTACTTGGCTCTACACACACTGTTAACTGGCAACGCACAAACTAGAATAGATGGGTGACCCTTGGGAGAGTGGGGAGGTTGAGGTGTACAGAGAGGGGGGGGAAAGAGGACTAGAGGAGAAGGATTCGAAGGAAAGAGAGAGAGAGGTTCGTTCATGAGGAGAGAAGGGAAGGAGAGTATAGGGTGGTAAAAGACGGGGGGTGAAGGGAAGGTGTGTTGGGAGGTGGTGTGATGGAAAGGTGACAGCTGTGACGGTAAACCCCCTCCCTCCTCCCACAAATCACCACACCAGGATGTTCTCCCAACCAATGTTAAACTCTCTCTGCCTGTCACTGCAAACAACACACACACACACACACACACACACACACACACACACACACACACACACACACACACACACACACACACACACACACACACCTCTCCTCTGTCAGGCTGTGTGATATTAGTACTGGCTGATCAGAGTGCCTCTCATAGGGGGGTTCGGGGGCCCAATTACCAGACGGGCTAGTCTGGGCTGGCCTTTAACAAATTCCATTAGCACAGGATGAATGGAACAGAGCAGAGCTGGAACTGCTGTGGGTATTAGTACAGACACACAGCCTCAGAGACACACAGTTAACATGATAAGGTGTCGCTGAGAGGGTGCTGAGTGGAGCGCCCAACGATGAATGCCACCGACGAACTGCACGCGGCTGAGCCAGGGCACTTCATTGCCAAGTAAACCCTAACACACACACACACACATCTCTAAACCGAGAAAGACACACACACGGCTGACAACACAGATAAAGGGGCATGCTCCAGTAGGTCTCAGTCAGAAGGCAGGGCCTAATAGTAGTGAGTACATAAAGGCAGTAAAGGGGAACACTATAATGGGTTAGGTGGGCAATTGGAGGGGGGCAGAGGGGAAGGACGGGAGAGAAAGAAGGGAGGCGTGTCATCTTCCCGAGTAATGAGACTGAACACTGAGAACTCCACCCAAACACGCTGCGATTCCACACAGACGCACTTCTCCTTTGCTTTGTCTCTCTCTCACTAGCGCGCACACACACACCTCCCACACACACACCCTGTCTAGGCTGTACGGTCACTTCCCTTATCACAGGGGTGATTGATTCTGAGACAACAGACAGATGGCTGATTTCACCACCTCTGTCAATCCCAGTGTCTCTGTCTGACTTTCTGCAGCTGCAGCTGATCCAATCGCAGCCCTGTTACCTGCCTCGTTGGCTCAGGGCAGAGGTCAGCAGGCACAATAGAGACTACAGCTGGGAGGTCTGGGTAACCTTAGCCGTGTAAGGGCTGTTTGGAAATCTGTTATCAGGTCTGGTGTCATCCAACTTTATTTAATCTATAGTTGAAGGGAGGTGTCATGACATAAGGCGTGAATACATTTTACGTATGGGTGGTACCGGGAATCGATCCCACAACCCTGGCGGTGCAAGCGCCATGTTCTACCGACTGAGCCACACAGACAATAGAGCAACCACAGTCAGCTCACGTACCATGTAAGGGCTGTCTGAAGAACTATTAACGCCATAGGAGTCTACAGACACGTCCGATGGTGTCATCATCGATCCAACGTCATTCAATCTCTGAAATGAGACGTCATGCTGTGATAGTCTTTCAGAAGAGAGACAGAGACAGAGAGAGAGAAAGAGAGAGAGAGAGAGAGAGACAGACGGGCAGGCGGACAGAGAAACCAGACGATGAAGATGTACTATGTGAGGGAGTGGCGCAGCAACAGTCTTCTAGAGGCAAACGGGCCACAAGCTAGCTGTGAATCAAATAATGAGGCAACAATCCAGATCAACATACATCAATTTAGTGTGACTTGCCTGATACATAATTGACGTGGCGCACTGAGGCATTTTGCTAGAGGGGAGGGGACAACACAAAATCAAAATGCCAGAGCAAGAGAGAATGTAAAGGCTATGCGATATCTACAATTAGGTCATTTAGCGGACGCTAAAGAGCGACTTACAGCCAAGCACATTCAACTAAAGTAGGCAAAGACAGCGACATCACAGTCATTCAACTAAGGTAGGCAAAGACAGCGACATCACAGTCATTCAACTAAGGTAGGCAAAGACAGCGACATCACAGTCATTCAAGTCGCATTTGGGCATCCTGCCCTCTTCTTTTTGTTGCCTGTTTGTTGCATGTGCTTTGTTCCCTTGTTCCACTGAACCTCGGCACCGTTACGGGCGTTCTAAGAGACCCTGTGGGCCCCCTAAAGACTCTAAAGGACCGGCCAAAGACCCAGGGCGGACAATCACCGGTCATTCCAAAACTAAGTAGGCAAAAGGACAGCGGGAATCAACCAGTCATTCTCAACTTAAGGGTAGGCAAAGACAGCGACATCACAGTCATTCAACTAAGGTAGGCAAAGACAGCGACATCACAGTCATTCAACTAAGGTAGGCAAAGACAACAACACATCACAGTCATTGGAATCCTTGTTCAAAATAGCTGCTATCTACAAAATATCTAAGGCATTTATGGCCTGCCCTCCACACAAAAAAAGCAACAGATAATGCATGCCAAAGCAAGTGGCAATGTATTGGCCTATACGTGCTATTTGATACAATACAATAATAATATATTGTACGCCTGTATAATTGTAGCCCTGGTTCCGACTGCATCAAGCTCTTGTCTGTGTGTTCACTCTGTCATACATTATATCTGAAATGGTGCCTCTCTGCTGTAAAAGCCAGTGATTAACATGAGTAAGTAGCTGGCAGCTACAATCAGTGGAAGCCTGTTGGCCCTGCCAGCCTGTCAATGGTCTCTCTGGGTATTGAAGCAGCATTGACAGGACTGAAGCACGTTCAACCGCCCTCTTATCAAAGACAGGATGGATAGAGGAGGGGGAAAGAGGGAGGGAGGGGCAGATTGGCATTTATTGTCATGAATCTTGCCCTGGAGGCAGCTCTGCAGAGTGGTCACTAGCTGGCACAGCCAAAAAGTCAGATTTTATACCTAACCCTAACCAAACTGCTAACCCTCATACCTGACCATAATCGTAAAATTAAGACCAAAAAGGACATTTTTGTTTTCATGAATTTTTACGATATAGCAGCTGGCCCATCGAGCGGAAATTGCTCAGTTCTGCCTCCAAGGCAAGATTCATGACAATAAACGTCAACCTGCAGGGCGGAAGGGGAACACAGGATGGAGCCATTTGAGTCCATCATATTCTGTGTATTATAGCAATAACACATATTCTACAATACAACAGCTCAGCATCCCCAAAAAATCACAGTGTTTAATAGTTAAGATAACATTTTTGTTAGCTCCACAGTATGAATCTATTCACGAAAAAGCTCCTCCCTGGTTTATTTGTTACTGGCCGAAAGCTGTTGCCGTGGTAATACTGTGCCAAATATCATGAATAAACTCACTCTTCTAAAACATGTGAATGCCCTTAATACAGCTGATTCAGGTAGCCTATTTCAACGCAGTAAGAACTTTTAAACAGTCAGATCCAGTACCTGACCGTACTTCGTTATAGTATTCCACTTTTGTGTGTGTGTATGTGTATGTGTGTGCCCCTGTGTCTACACATTTGGCGGGGGGGGCACGCTGTGCCCGGGTTGGCTATTACTGTGCCAATATTTCATGAGATACGCTAACTCCCGTTTCTAAAACATGTGAATGCCCTTAATAGCTTGTTTGATTAGGTAGCACTATTTCAATAACGGCTAGTTAAGGGAAATTATTAAACAGTACAGGATTCAGTACGGTTGACGTACTTCCGTTATGGTGTATGTCCGCCCTTTTGTGTGTGGATGATGTATGTGTGCCCCTGTGTCTACACATTTGGGCGGGGGGGGGGGTGTATGTGTGTTGTGCAATGTGTGTGTGTGTTCGCAGGTCCTGTGTCCTGTCATGGCTTCTCTTTATAAATATTTAACACCATCAAGCTGTGTGAAAGATGTGTAGGGGGGGGGAGGAGGAGAAGGGACGAAGAGGGGGAAATATCGAATAGCTGCCCCCCCCCCTTTACCCTTACCTTGCTCAGGGTCTGTCTGTCTGGAAATCAGAGCGACGAAGAGAGACAGGAGGAGGACATAAGTGTGAGGAAGGGATTTAGAATCAGAGAGAAATGGAGTGAGCAGGATTAGACGCACGATAGAAGAGGAAAGTAACGCGGGCCAGTAGAACAGGTTTCTACTCACCGGGCAATGTAGAGTCGAAGAGCAGAGAGAGCGATGCGATTAGGGAGGTCTCCAACAGGACACAAATAGGAGAGGAGGGTTCACGGACATCGACGGAATGCTTGTGGGACTTGGGTAGAAGGATAGAGAGGAGAGCAGGATATGAGGAGGAGGAAAGGTGGGTGGGAAGCTGGACACAGTGCATGTGCTGTGAGAATGTGGGTCGGAGAGATTCGAGAGAGGAGCGGAGTGTGGAGGATGGATAGGAAGGGTTACTAGGGGGGGACGAACAAACGGAGGACACGCATACGTGGGATGAGGGGAGCAAAATATTAGGGACCCTGTAGAGTTAAGATATTATTTATCACCTTTCTCCTTCTGTCGCGTCTAATTTGCCCCAATTCACCTAAATTCATAATTCATACTCACAGCGGCAGTTCGGTTCACATGTAGTTTTGGTTTCGGCCCAGACCCGCCTTATACTTTACCTGCCTCCCTCTCTCCAGTCTTGTCTGGCAGGGGTACATTTGCCCAAATTCATTCCCATAAAATAGTTCATATTCACATATACTATATTTTGGTTTAGTGCTAGACCGATCACATGTACTGTGACTTGCACTCTCCTATCTGTCTGTCTGTTTTCCGTCCCTCTCTCTCCCCCTCTCTCTCATGGCAGGGTCTCGTGGTAAATACTGAGATGTTGGCAGTGAGACTACACACTCCCAGTGCCTTCCGCTGGTGAAATAAATACTCTGTATCACCCTACACTGGTGTCTCATCCTTCTGTGGCAGAAATGATGGTTACTACTACTCTGTCATTTCTTTACTGGATGTGTTCACGGGAGCCTGCCGAGGGGAGGACGGCTCATAATAATGGGCCGGAATGAGCGAATGGAATGGATCAAACACATGGGGAACAACGGAAAGCTCATGTTTGGCGTCCGGTGTAGTTTGATTTATATTCCATTCCAGCCGTTACCACAAGCCCGTCGCTCCTCAGTTAAGGTGCCACACCAGTCTGTGGTGTGTGCTGTGGTGTGGTGTGTGTGTGTGGTGTTTGTGTGTGTGTGGTGTGTGTGTTGTGTGTGTGTGTGTCGTGTGGGTGTGCTGTGTGTGTGTGTGTGTGGTGGTGTGTGTGTGGGTGTGTGTGTGTGGTGGTGGTGGTTGTGTGTGTGGCTGTGGTGTTGGTGTAGTGTCTGTCCTCTG
>NC_036857.1:29309812-29341649 GCF_002910315.2 Salvelinus sp. IW2-2015
TGGCGGGGGGGGGTATGTGTGTTTTGTGATAAAAATTGTGTTGTTCGCAGGTCCTGTGTCCTTTCATGGCTTCTTCTTTAAATAATACACACCTCAAGCTGTGTGAAGATGTGTAGGGGGGGAGAGGAGGGAGAGGACAAAGAGGGGATGAAAATAATTGGATACTGCCCCCCCCCTTTACCCCTCCTTTGCCTCAGGGTCTGTCTGTCTGGAAATCAAGGAGCGAAAGAGACAGAGAGGAGGACAAGTGTAGGAAGGGATTAGATCAGAAGAGAGAAATGGAGTGAGAGGTTAGACGATGGGGGAAAAGCGGGCATGAACAGGTTTTCACTCACCGGGCAATGAGAGCAAAGAGAGAGAGACGGAGCGATTAGGGAGGTCAAACCAACAGGACAAATAGGAGGAGAGGGTTACGGAACGAAATGTTGTGGATTGGGTAGAGGAAGAGAGGAGAGGAGAGGAGGAGGAAAGGGGGGAGGGACACGGGACATTTTGGGATGTGGTGGAAGACGAGAGGAGGAGAGGAGAGGAAGGAGGAGGGGGGAACGGACACGGGACCACATGGGATGGGGGCAACAGTAATTCAGGACCCCTGTGAGAGTAAATTATTTATCACACTTCTCCTTCCTTGTCGCGTCAATTTTGCCCCAAATTCACCCAAATTCATAATTCATACTCACCATAGCGCGTTCGGTTCACATGTATTTGGTTTGGTCCCCAGACCCGGACCTTATACTGTACCTGCCCCCTCTCCCAGTCTGTCTGCAGGGGTACATTTGCCCCAAATTCATCCACATAAATAGTTCATATTTCACCTATATATTTGTTTAGCTAGACCGATCAAAAACTGTACTTGCACTCTCCTATCTGTCTGTCTGTTTCTCTCCCCCTCTCTTCCCCCTCTCTCTGCAGGGTCATGTTTATCATGAGACTGTTGCAGTGAGAACTACCATCAGAGCTCTCCGCCTGGTGAAAAAAATACTTGTATCCACCTCGCTACCTGGTCTACTCTCTTCTGTGGCAGAAATGATGGTTACTACTACTCTTGTCATGTCTTACTGTGTGTTCACAGGAGGCTTGCCGAGGGGGACGGCTCATAATAAGGCCGGAATGGGCGAATGGAATGGCATCAACACATGGAAAACCACGGAGAACCATGCCGTTCCGGTGTATTTGTATTGATTATAATTCCATCCAGCCGTTACCACAAGCCCCGTCCTCCTCAGATTAAGGTGCCACCACCTCCTGGGTGTGTGGTGGTGTTGTGTGTGTGTTGTGTGTGTGTGTGTGTGTGTGGTGTGGTGTGTGTGTGTGATTAGATTATGTGTGTTGGTGATTTGTGTGTGTTGTGTTTTTTGTTGTGCTGTGTGTGTGTTGTGTGTGTTGTGTGTGTGTGATGTGTGTGGCTGTGTTGTTGTCTTGTCTTGTCTGTCTTCGTTCTGTCTGGTTCGTTTGTGTCTGTCTGGGTGTCGCTCAGTTTCTTGTCCCCGACTGCAGTGGCCTCGGGGCGATTTGTCAAGTCGAACAACCCTTTACAATTTCGTGGCCGTGATGGGGACCCCCCTAATAATGCAACCCACTCCAGAGTCCATGCCTTTGGGATTTTCGTTCTTCTCCAGCTGGAATGCACAACAAAGTCGTCGATTACATAAACAGCTCCGGCGGGACACAGCCTTTGAATACCTTGTGGAAGTCGTGAATCTGGGACGGCCAGGGAGGCGAAGATGGTGTTGTGTTGACCAAAGCGGGAGCCGCAGGGTTCTGTGGGCGGCGGTGAGCACGCCGGAGAGAGTGTGGTGGCGCGGGGTCTTCTTAAGGTTTCGCTTCGTTATGAGGTAGTCTTAAAATTTGCATCGCCAAGAAATCTTCTAGTCGCTTTACGTGCGGTGGTTAAATCTGGGGGAGAAAGGTGGAAAAAGAGAGAATAAATGAGGGGAGGGGAGCGAGGCATGGAGAGGAGTATGAGGTGAAGAAAGTGTCAATTCATTCTTATAATGCGACAAATCTATATATAAAAGGCACAATACAGAACGTGCTGGAATATGTAACCAACATAACGGAGTTTTTAGAAAACAATGCATTTAGGGCGAAATATTTGAACATAATGATTGCGTCTCCATTGAATTAGGATTCTACCTATCTCTTGAAATAGATTCCGTAGGACATACTCTAATGTTCTTATTGCCCCTCCATGACATTGTTAATGTTTGGGTGTTGTATATGGTAGGGAGGCGTGTCCAATTGTGAAAGCTATGCAGCAAGATAGGGCCGTCATAGTCTTTGGGCCGAAGGTTGTAAGTTGACCTTCCTCTTCAAAGTTCTCAACTAGTCCACGCAGATGAAGTTTGGCGGTGCGTGATTGCATGGTTGTGTGTTTGGGAGCTCGGACGTCCAGGTGCGTGCAAGGAGCTGCAGCGCGTGTGGTGATTCACTTTCACCAGGGCCCATCTTGGAGGTCAAGGTTTCGGCGTACAAAGTAAGCTGTGCACTATGTGCTAGGGGAACATAATGACGGGGGGACTCTATGACCCCCGCCTTCTCCTTGCAGGCCTCCTCCTCCTTGCCCCCCCCAAGCCCGGTGGTAACTCACCTTGTTCATGTAGTTGATGGTCCATTTGGGTGGTGATTATTAAGTCGATGCTTCAGGTGGTGATGGACTCAGGAGACTTCTATTTCTGTAAGCTTGTACATTTGATTTCCCCATAGGTCACATGTTGCTTTGGATAAAAAGCATCTCTATGTCCTATTGTAATAATAGATAACATTTATCACCAGCTCCCATATTACCTTTTCTGTATTTTTTTGGAGGAGGAACACTAATAGTAATAGGGGGGGAGGGGGGGCGGGCGTGGGGGGGGGGGGGTGCGAAATAATTATAAACCGTATAGGTGACATTAACACAATGTAGATGGTAGTTGTGAATTTGTTATTGTTTTTTTATTAATTGTCTTCTCTCAGGGATTTTCCCTTGTCACCTTTTTTAACAATCATTCACTTTCCTTCTTCCCTTCTTCTAACCACTATCAACCTCATCTCTTAGGGTTCATAAACCCGCTTAAGACACCCAACGGCAGCTAGAATAGGAAGAGAGGGTTAGATTTTTTGCGAATTAATGACTTAATAGTGCATAGAATCTAAAACATTAACTACCGATCACCTCAAAACTCTCAGCCCGACCACACATTGCTTTCAACACTAACAATTTTTCTCACCCGCCCCCATCCAGTGAATCTGCCCTTCATAACGCAGAACCTACCCGCAGCTCTTCCAATGTCTATAATGTATCTAGCACCACACCACTTGTGATTGCCCTCTAGGAAATTTTCCGTTCGCATTTTTTGTCTAATGAAGTTAAGCAACTAACACCACCTTACTGGACATTCATTTATCATGAAATTTCTGAAAAACTCAGTATGACCAAAGCCACACCTTTACCAAGTTTATCTGACCGAAAAGTAGTCATATCTATAGGTTCACTTGGACCAAATATACTGTTCTTTCACCTCAATACCATCCAAACATACTACATTTATTCTAACGGCGCATACTTTGTGGTGCATTTTGTGAGAAAATTAAACGATTAAAATATATAGCTCGCGCAGAAAGGAGGAAAGACCTTGTTCCTGTATTTATAACACTGGACGATTCCCCATGAATTGATTTAGCAAAGTTATTTGTCAACCGAACCACTCCCCCAATATATCTCTAGTTAAATAGGGCCAGAATTCAACAGAAGAACAATCATTCAAAATGAGAAATATGAATGGGATAGAGGTCCCAGTTGCACCGCCGAGAATCGCCGGGAACAACTTTACACTATCTAGTGAAATAAATATAGAACAAAAACTTATAAACACAAAAAGTTTGTCAGCTCTGAATTCCCTGTACATTACAGATATAAGTGTTTGTATTTAACTGCCCTATTAAGGCCAGCACATGATATATTTCCAGAGTCGTGTACAATGGCTTGGAAAATACAATAGCTATCGAAGCCCGACCCGGCATAAGATAAGTCAGGTTTGTATCCCATGTTGATATAGTTATATAAGAAGCTGTTCACCAGATATTCTAGCTAGGACTGAAACAAGAGGTCCCTAAACTTATTTAATTCTGCACCAATTAATTTATATGTATAAACAAGCGCTATCGTGGTCTAAATGTTTTTGTAATCCCTCAACTATAATGACAAATTCTATTGACACCATCTACATTCCTTGAAGATAAAGCAAGGCCAGAATTCAGCAGAGCCAACTCTGCCCGACACAGATTTGTTGATTTGAGATAAATAACTCGTGGGCGTTAAGCGCGGTTAGAAAGGTCTATATAAGACGAACAATTCTAACACAATCTTAGCTGACCACCAAACTGAAGGTTGTTCATTGAAAATAAAAGTCTTTAATTCCTCTTTTTGATCTAATGATCGCATTGGGGTTCTGGTAAAATGTTGTGATCGGCCATTACGTTATATCTCCCTGGAGCACATACTAATGGCGACCAAGTGGTCACTAATATCCATTAGCAAGATACCACTCCTGAGCATATTTTAACTGGGTTGGGGAGTTAGTATTTATCTTAGAGAAATATCCAGCCGACCTTCAATCCATCACCGAGTCTGATTATATCGGGTATCCTTTCCTGACCCGCTCTCCCCGCCGTCCCTTCAAGTTTTGGACTAAGCAAGAGCTTTGCTAATCAGCTTGTGATTCAAATTTAGTTATTTAATACTAGCAATCTCCCTTCCAAATTGAAAACAGTCAGCATTCCTGCAGTTTCTCCCCCAGTGCAACCCAAATTCCCTCAAATCTTCGCAAATTCACGCGTCAAACACCCTCTGGGGGTAGTAAAAAATGCATTCAATCAGTGAGTTTGTTGTTTTACACATGGACGATTAAAATGATTCCTCGTAATTAGGACTGTTATTGTGTGAGTGTTTGAACCTGACTTAAATCCAACAATTTCAATACCCTTGCATTCCAGTGACTCGTGATAGCAATGGTAGCCCTTTAACGGATAGACATGCAGAAACCATAAAACTCTTCATTTTGTGGTAAAGTACCGTGTAACTCCCGCACTCTCACCGTTTGATCCTTGAACACTATGTCCACTACTGGATCCGCTTAAATACAGCATCTATAGGACAGGTCGGCTATGTTGCGTATTGTCACTCTACTATGTAGTCAAAAGGTGTTCCTATCAGTTAACCTCTCTGCAACCACCCGTCAGAAGCCGGAACCTAGTCCGCGCGATCATTGCCTCATCGAAACACAGAAACTGGGACTAGCCAGCTATCGCCGCCACAGAAATATAAATTCATAATATCCATGAACTATCACAAGTCCAATACAGCAAAATGGGCATAATGACTAAACATCTTGTGTATCAGCCTATACAATGCATCTGATTTTTCTAAATGTTATTCAATCGAGCCGGAGTCTGTCTCTGTCTGTCTGTCTGTCTGTCTGTCTGTCTGCCTGCCTGCCTGCCTGCCTGCCTGCCTGCATGCGTGCGCGTAGCACTAACGAAAGATAACATTAATGGATCAGATCTACTCTGTTTTTGTATGATGATTGTGGACCCAAATGGCACCCGATTCCCTTAACAGTGCACTACTTTTGACCAGGGCCCATATGGCTCTGGTCAAAAGTAGTGCACTATGTGCTAGGGAATAGGGTGCCATTTGGGACAGACTCTATCTGTTCTTCGGGTCGAGCACTATAGTAGAGCCTGTCAAAGAGAGAAGAGTGCCAATTTCCTTGTCACCTTTTTAACAATCTTCCTCTCCTTCTTCCTCTTCTACCACTATCAACCCTCCAGATACGCGACACTAGGCTTGAAAGGTTTTTATTTTCACCCCCCCTTGCTTTCACAATACAATTCTCACCCCTCCATCCATCTCTCCATCCTTTGTCTATATTCAACACTTTGCTCTGATCTCTCCATCCTCTAATACACTCCTCTGACCAAATTGCCTTGGACAAAACTGATTCCTTCAATATCATCCAACTTTATTGGAAAGGGGGTTCCTTTACGACATGAAGAACCGACTCCAATATCTCTTTAATATGCCTGTGCTTTCCTCTGCATTTAAAGTATAACAGCAATATACAGCAATATAACATATGGCTGAAGAACAGCAGAGGTGACAGTTAAATGTAAATGAAAGGTTACAAGAAAAAAAGAACACACTCTAAATGACATATAGAAGCTCATCTACAAACAGACCGACCAACAGTTGTGTAGATAAATAACACGGTTAGAAGCTCAACACACATTCCAGTTACTGCTGTTGGATGTCATACGGCGTGATTATATACACTCTCTCTCCTCTAACTATCTCCCTCCCCCCTCTCTCATTTTCCCAATCCCTCTCTCCCCTCTAAAAGCCTGTACTCCCTCTGGCTTGTCAGGGTTAAGGGCTAATACAGGAGTGACACAAAGCTGGAGAAAATAAAGGTTGTCAGGTGGGACCCACTTCAGCCCACTCCACTCACTCCTTCCATGTTGTCATGACAACGGGGTCTCTCTCCACATAGCAACAGCATCCCCCCCCTCCTGACTCCACATAGAAATTCAGTTATTCATACACACGTACGGACAACCAACATGCTCCCTCCCGGTTAGCAGTTATCACTCATAGTCACATGTACATGCAAGCAGACAAAGTCTCAGACACACACACACACGCACACACACTCTTTCAGTCTCTTTTACCGCTCACCAACTCGCTCCCAGACTTTCTTTCGTTCTCTCTCTCTCTCTCTCTCTCTCTCTCTCTCTCTCTCTCTCTCTCTCTCGCTGTCTCTCACCCTCCATCCTATAGTCTATACTGTCTGTCTTCACTGCAGAATAGGGGGAGCTACTGCCGGCTGGTTTGTTTACTTATTGATGTTTTCCCCCTCAAGACAATATAGGGGGAGCAGAGGAATGGAGAGAATAAAAGAAGGGATGAATAATTCAAGTGAAGGAGTGGACTCATTAAGAGAACAGTGGGCTTCGGAAAGGAGGAGAGGAGAGGAGGATGAAAGGAGGGGGGAGGAGAGAGGAAAGGAGAAGGGTAGAGGAGAGTGGGGTTGTACATGTGGACGGGGTGGACGAGGAGAGGAGAGGGGATACATGTTGAGCACGGCCTGATGGGAGAGAATAAGAAAGGAAAGGAACAAGGGAAGAAAGAAAAGAGAAAGAAAGAAGAAAAAAACCATCTAGAAACAAGTCAATTAATCAAACAAACAAGAAATGTTGAAAAAGAAAGAAAGAAAGAAAAATCTATAAATCCTAAATAAATCATGTTTCAAAAGTCATTAGATTGCATAAAAGACCTGGGTTGAGTGTACTAGTGTCTATCATGTTCCCTCCATGTATCTTTATGTATTAGCTGGTGTATCATGTCTCTCTGTGTCTTCATGTCTTTGTGTGTCTCTCTTCATCAGTATACACGGAGTGGACAAAACATTAAGAACACCTTCCTAATATTGAGTCGCACTCCCCCCTTTTTTGCCCTCAGAACAGCCTCACGCTGTATATAGACTTTCTTTTTTTCTCTCTATTGTGTTATTGACTGTACGTTTTGTTTATTCCATGTGTAACTCTGTGTTGTTGTTTGTGTCGCACTGCTTCGCTTTATCTTGGCCAGGTCGCAGTCGTAAATGAGAACTTGAACAATCCATGTCCCAATTGTCTCAAGGCTTCAAAATCCATCTTTAATCTGTCTCCTCTCCTTCATCTACACCGACGGAAGTGGATTTAACAAGTGACATCAATAAGGGATGATAGATTTCACCTGGATTCACCTGGTCAGTCTATGTCATGGATGTTTTGTACACTCGATGTATGTGTTATACTGTGTAGTGTGACTCCATGTAATATAGTGCATCTTAATCCCTAGACGTGTCTGTGTAGGCCTGGTGCGTATCAGCAGATCAGCTGTCAACGTGCCAGTCACCAGGTCAGACAATCCTCTGGTCAGATAACGGAGAATTCTATAGATGGACACCGACATCCTTTGATCTCTGGTAGCCCTGTTAGTCGTACACTTTGGCTCAAATGGACTGGAATGTATTGGTAAGACTATCGGTCTGGGCTCTAGAGTGTTAATTGATCACGTGACAGGCCAAAAGATGACGTTAGGCGGTAGTCGGAAGGATGAGGTAGTTAGAATAAGATCATCAGTGATCGCCGAGGTTGCTATAACGTAGATCCAGAAACAGATTCAGTCACTAAGAATGACTGTGTGTGGGGGGGGGGGGCAGACAAATTGTTGTGCTTATAAAAACTGGGGAAGAGCTTAATAAACATGCATGGAAATACTGTGATTAAAATGCATTGGATGTGGAGGCAAAATGAAAAGCTGTCAAGGCATGGAACAAACCAGCCATTTCCAGCCGGTGGGTCTCGTTAGTGTCATCATCAGAGAGACACTCTGGCTGGTGGCGCAAATGGCACCATATCCCCTAAATAGTGCACTTCTTTTGACTGGCGCCCTATGAGCCTGGGTTAAAAGTAGCACCCTGTGTAGGAACTAGGGTGCCATTTGGGATGTACACGCTGCCGTAGGACACGCTCCCTAATTGCAGACTGACACACCCTAGCTGCCATGGAGATGAGGCTCAACACACACGCGCACGCGTGCGCGCACACTCTGCAAAACATGAATCCAGCAAGCACATCCAGACTAAATGGCTGCTCATATGATCGGACCGGGAAACTAATGTACATGACCTGCACAATGAATGGGATAAATACAACGAGCCAGGTAGACTAGTACAGTACATACACAGTATTAAATAGGGAATATGTAAAGCTCCATACAACAGAGATAGTATGGCCCATAATAAGGTGTAGAGATACATTATGTACTGTGGAGGCCATACAGAAACCCATAACGAGCGGTGGAGACAGGCCATTAATATGTACAGTCATAGGCCAGGAAGTACAGTACAGAGAGATGGTGGCATACAGAACATCCAACCCCATCCAGTAGCCAATAACAAGCCGTAATGAGACCTACAGATAGGCCAGGACCGAGGTGGGTGGCACACTGAACAAAACAGGCCTCATCCTAACGCCTGGGCCTTTGTCAACTTTAGCCTGGGTAAATAGGAGCAATCATGACATTATGAAATTAAGCAGAAAACCCATTACCAGTGACCTTCTCTCTCTCTCTCTCCCTCTCTCTCTCTCTCTCTCCCCTTCCTTCACTCTTTCTCTACCTCACTCTACCTCTCCTCCTACTGACGCTTCCCCCTCTCCCTTTCTCTCGCTCATCCACCCTCTACTCTCCTTCTGTCTCTCCCTACCTCCCCCTCTCTTCCTCCCCGGTCAGAGCAAACAGCCTAGTTGTTTGTCTGGTTCAGATGGTAACTATTTACTTCAAATTTTGTTTTTGATTCCGTTCTTAAAAAAGACACACACACCCATTGTTTGCTGACAGGGCTGGGGGGCGGGGGGGGTTGATCCCTGTGTGTCTCTGTCCAATCACTCCATCTCTCAGAGTGAGAGAACATGAAGAGATTGGAGGACTACCCACGAGAGGAGAGAAAAGGCTATGGGATGGAGAAGAACGAGGGAGGAGAGGGGGGGAAGAGCGAGGGAGGAGAGGAGGAGAAGAGGGAGGGTTGAGAGGAGGAGAAGAGGGAGGGTTGAGAGGAGAAAGGTAGAAGAGGGAGGGTTGAGAGGAGAGAGGTAGAAGAGGGAGGGTTGAGAGGAGAGAGGTAGGAGAGGGAGGGTTGAGAGGACAGAAGGAGAAGAGCGAGGGAGGAGAGGAGGAGAAGAGCGAGGGAGGAGAGGAGGAGAAGAGGGAGGGCTGAGAGGAGGAGCTAAAGGTAGAATCAGTTGACACAGTGTCTGTCAGAGTAGGCCAGGGAGAATAGCTGACGTCGGCTTCACCGTATCTCACAGCTTTAGTACTAACATCAGCCGGACAGACAGCACAACAGTAGGAGAGAAGGAACAACACTAAACCAACCAACCAGACACCGAAACCATAAATAACACTGTAATTTACACCCCCATAACAACAGCCAAATGACACAACAGCACTCAAGGTACCGTGGTTTGGCTTATTGACATATCCACTGACACCGGTATGGCAGAAGCACATTTCAGAACAGCCATAAGGATAACCCTATGTCATTGTAATGATGCATCTATTAAGATACCTAAAGATGAGCTCTTGCATAGCATGACATGAATGTGTTATAGACATGCTATGGATATACTTCATTACCCTTTAATAATGCGGTTTGGACCTGTGATGATACGTTCATGAAATGCTTATAGATGTGTAATGAATAGATGCGTCGTGGATATATAGTCAAGGTAAATTGTTACCGCGTTCACACAGAATACCATAGAAAACAATAAGGACCCGAAGAACAGGAGCTGGAAGAGCAGTAACCAACATCACCACGAGATGAAGGACCTGTTACCTATGTTGAACACATTGGCTGAGAATTGGGGCTACAGCACTGAGCAGTGAGAACAGGCCGCGAGAACAACCAGCATTGTATAGTGTGAGTGTGTGTATGTGTAGGTTGCATGGTGTGTGTGTGTCCCCAGGGTTAGGTGATAAGTGGCCCGTGGCGTGGAACGGAACACACAGCTGCCACCGCCACCACCTGGTGTGACACGCAAGGCGCGCGCACATGCACACACACACTTGTTTCCACAGGGACCACCGCCACGCTAGACACGCCCTGAGGAGAGGACTAGGCAGGGGGACGGATGATGTCACCCCTTAAGACTGTGACCTGTAGCCTTTAACCCCTACACACAACAGGTCAGCCATCTGAGACGCTCTGAGACACCAAGGTCACGTAAGGCCGCCCAGCGGCCCCGTAATCACATCACTCTTATAGAGGCAGACCAACTATCAGCAACTACATTGGGGTGATGGGTGTGGTTTTTGTTTTCTCGAGGAATATCTGCAGGATTCTCTTGCAAATGATATCTAATCCCAGTGGGACTAAACCTTATAGTATAAAGGTTAAATAGAAAAATAATTGATGAAGTCATGCATTTTGATCTTTTCTTTCTTACCTTTAGAGAGTTAGACATTTTGGGGGGGAAATTTATTCAGTGTGAATGTTTTTTGTGTGTGTGTGTGCTTCGTATGACCTTAAAACTGCTCTATTTCACACAGCTCATTGTCAAGCATATGCTTCCCCTCCAGTTTAACTCTTGGACGATCGTACATTGGTAACATTTGCAAGGTCTAGCTAGATTAGACTTAATCGCAGTCAATTCCCCCTCAACCGCCACATGGAAATGAGCTGTAGGCAGGACAAGGTCAGGAGGAGGAGAGCTTTTCTACAACATTTGCATGGAGGCTCAGTGGCCAAACTACCAGGAAAATGACACGCACGGACAGGCACGCACGGAGACGCATGCTGTGCGGCGCATGGGCATGCCCGTCTATCTGACACACATACGCATACTGGCGCACACCAACGTATGCAGGCACACACAGGAGACGATGCAACATAAATTATTACGTGATCACATGATTGCAATCCCTGTTTAAATACCTTGATAAACAGAGACGCAAAACGGAAGGGATACTTATCAGGGCAGATTCATAGAACCAGAAAATCCCCCACCCTTCCTTAAACTACAATTTAAAATGACACGTTTTACAGTAGCTCCAGAAAAACTATTACCCTACATAATATGACTATTTCAAAGAACAAATCCCCATCCTGCCTTTAATAATCTCTAGAATGACATTAGCTAAAGTAATCCCAGAAAACCTACAACCATATCATATTAAGCCAATAAACCCTTTACCATCATCCTACCTTTCAAAATGTCACGAATCGCATTTTTTGTAGTTCCAGTCAGAAAACTTACAACCATTTTCCATATATACAGTATATTTCCAGAAATCGCATCAGACCAATAAACCCAACAGGAGGATATCTAGAAAAACTGCTCTGGCTTGACTTTCATCATCATCACATAGCGAATAACCAGGTCAGACAGATAGTACTTGTCCTCTGCTAGCCCCATTGACTTTGTTAAAAGTTGCACGAGCAGCACTTAGTGCTTCTGATCTAATCACACAGACACGCCTGGTGGGAATAGAGAGGAAAGGAGGAGAGCGAATTGAGGAAGAGAGGAGATATACCTCCACTTACAGATGTAGAAATCCGGATCAAATTAAGATCCTACGGCAGGAAAATAATCCTGTAGCAAGAGGAAATATTTATTATTATGTGTATTATAATTTTTTGTAGGGTTTGCTAATTTTTTTCTTAAGGGAAATTAAGTCTGAAATTTCAAAGTGGAAATTTCAAACTTCAGAAGCATTTTTAAACCTCAAATACACTACATGTTTTACATTTCCTGTTTTCCATCAAAAGGGCAATCGAAATTAAGATCCTACATCTGTTCAGGCAGTCTATTGAGAGAAAGATGGAGGGACGATGGGAGGGAGGGAGAGAGATGGGTGGAAAGTACAATGTGTGCGAGCGTATGCGTGCTTGTGTGTGTGTGACAGCTCAGAGGAGAACGCCCCACCAGAACTATTGCCACTCTCCTCTCATTCATCTTCATCTGCACCACAGAATATTACGCTACAGCCTCCCGAGTGGCGCAGTGGTCTAAGGCACTGCATCACAGTGCTAGCTGTGCCACTAGAGATTCTGGGTTTCGAGTCCAGGCTCTGTCGGCCGCGACCGGGAGACCCATGGGACGGCACACAATTAGCCCAGCGTCGTCAGGTTAGGGGAGGGTTTGGCCGGCAGGGATGTCCCTGTCCCATTGCGCACTAGCGACTCCTGTGGCGGGCCGGGCGCGGTGCACGCTGACACTGATGCCAGGTGCACAGTGTTTCCTCCGACACATTGGTGCGGCTGGCTTCCGGGTTAGGTGGGATTTGTGTTAAGAAGCAGTGCGGCTTGGTTGGGTTGTGTTTCAGAGGACACACGGCTCTCGACCTTCGCCTCTCCTGAGTCCGTACCGGAGTTGCAGCGATGAGACAAGACTGTAACTACCAATTGGATACCACAAAATTGGGGAGAAAACAGGGGTTAAAAGATATACATATATATATATATATATATATATATATAGTTGAAGTCGGAAGTTTACATACACCTTAGCCAAATACATTTAAACTCAGTTTTTCACAATTCCTGTCAGAATAATAGTAGAGAGAATGATTTATTTCAGCTTTTATTTCTTTCATCACATTCCCAGTGGGTCAGAAGTTTACATACACTCAATTAGTATTTGGTAGATTTGCCTTTAAATTGTTTAACTTGGCTCAAACGTTTCGGGTAGCCTTCCACAAGCTTCCCACAATAAATTGGGTGAATTTTGGCCAATTCATCCTGACAGAGCTGATGTAACTGAGTCAGGTTTGTAGGCCTCCTTGCTCGCACACGCTTTTCAGTTCTGCCCACAAATTTTCTATGGGATTGAGGTCAGGGCTTTGTGATGGCCACTCCAATACCTTGACTTTGTTGTCCTTAAGCCATTTTGACACAACTTTGGAAGTACCCTTGGGGTCATTGTCCATTTGGAAGACGCATTTGGGACCAAGCTTTAACTTCCTGCCTGATGTTTTGAGATGTTGCTTCAATATATCCACATTATTTTCCTACCTCATGATGCCATCTATTTTGTGAAGTGCACCAGTCCCTCCAGCAGCAAAGCACCCCCACAACATGATGCTGCCACCCCAGTGCTTCACGGTTGAGATGGTCTTCGGCTTGTAAGCCTCCCCCTTTTTCCTCCAAACATCACGATGGTCATTATGGCCAAACAGTTCCATTTTTTGTTTCATCAGACCAGAGGACATTTCTCAAAAAAGTACGATCTTCGTCGCCATGTGCAGTTCCAAACCGTAGTCTGGCTTTTTTATGGCAGTTTTGGAGCAGTGGCCTCTTCCTTGCTGAGCGTCCTTTCAGGTTCGTCGATAAGAGACTCGTTTTACTGTGGATATAGATACTTTTGTACCCATTTCCTCCAGCATCTTCACAAGGTCCTTTGCTGTTGTTCTGGGATTGATTTGCACTTTTCGCACCAAAGTACGTTCATTTCTAGGAGACAGAACGCATCTCCTTCCTGAGCGGTTTGACGGCTGCGTGGTCCCATGGTGTTTATACTTGCGTACTATTGTTTGTACAGATGAACGTGGTACCTTCAGGCATTTGGAAATTTGCTCCCAAGGATGAACCAGACTTGTGGAGGTCTACAATTTTTTTCTGAAGTTTTTGCTGATTTCTTTTTGATTTTCCCATGATGTCATGCAAAGAGGCACTGAGTTTGAAAGTAGGCCTTGAAATACATCCACAGGTACACCTCCAATTGACTCAAATTATGTCAATTAGCCTATCAGAAGCTTCTAAAGCCATGACATCATTTTCCAAGCTGTTTAAGGCAAAGTCATAGTGTATGTAAACTTCTGACCCAGTGGAATTGTGATGCAAAAAGTGAAATAATCTGTCTGTAAACAATTGTTGGAAAAATGACTTGTGTCATGCACAAAGTAGATGTCCTAACCGACTTGCCAAAGCTATAGTTTGTTAACAAGAAATTTGTGGAGTGGTTGAAAAACAAGTTTTAATGACTCCAACCTAAGTGTATGTAAACTTCCAACTTCACCTGGTTATTTGTATAATAATTATTTATAATATATATATATATATATATATATATATATATATATATATATATATATAAGAATATTACATTGCCTCTCAGTTTTTTTCCAGCACAGAATACAACCGCCCACATGCGCGCAAACACACACACCACTAAACCGACGTTAGATCATGTGGTTTGAGATGTTGTCAGACAACTGAAGCTGGTTTAAGGGGATTTGCCTGCCATTCAAATGCTTTTCAGAGACAATAAAAGAGGAGGCAGGTAGTTTGCATGGTGGTGAACTGAACCTGCTAGGCTGCAGGGCTAGGATCAGGATGATGCTGTTAACTGGTTGGTAAGCATGGGAGTGTGTGTTGACTTAAAGGGCTGGTGGAGATCTGTAGCACACCATCGCATGACTCATTCTGTTTGTTTTAGTGTGTGTGTGTGTGAGTATGTATGCAACTGTCAGTGTTCATTTCTGCACTGTGTACCAATGCAAGGAATCAATACCGCCCTCCCCCTTTCTCACCCTGTCATCACCATGGCAACCCCTTGACTCAAGCCACAGCATGCAGCAATATTTCACCCTTCCCCCGATCCATCCCCCACTCCGAATCTCTCTCCGTTAACTCCCTCTCGTTCATCTCGCTCTACTTCTTCTTTCTACCTTCGCCTCTCATCGCCTCCATCTCCCTCACTCTTCTTCTCCATCTCAGTCTCCTCCCGCTCCTCTCTAATATCTGTCTTCATGTTATCTGGAGTTGAGAGATCTCCTTTTTCTCATATCTGACATTTTCCCATCTGCTGTATATCTCTTATTTGCTCTCTGTCGCTCTCTCAGCATAATTTTCCCCTCTCACTCACTCCCTCCCTCACTGCAAAGCTCACTCACTCCTTGCTTCAGCTCCTACAGCGAGTCACTCCCTCTCTCCTTCTCTACGCCCCTCCCGCCTTCCCACCATCTCTCTCTCTCCCTTCCTCCATCTCTTCTTGTCTATTAGGCCCGTGGAACAGCATGTGATATTCTACGGTACATTACATCTTCATTAAGACCAGAGAACAGCTGATTCAGAGCTTTAATCACAGGTAACATCATATTAACCCCAACCATCCACCCCTATCAAGCTTCTCTCACACCATCCATCCAGGCAATTACAGACAATTCATTTCCACAGCACACAGCAAATTTGTGATCGGAATTTTAACAACCACATGGTTAAATGTAACACTTTCTTTGAAATTATATGTGACCATTTCAAATAGTGTTAAACTAGAATTGTTCAGTGTTGATAAACTAACACCCCCGGATTGTTGGGTCCCTAACACCGTGGGTGTTGCAAATTCAGACTTAAATTAACACTTTATTAGAGCTGATTCTGTTACACTTTCTCAGCGGTAGGGAATAACATGTGTGTGTTAGTATTTATTAGGGTATACAGCCTTATTTGCATATTTCCCAGGGTGCCTTTCGAGTGAATGTTAGAGTAACCCGTCCATGACTGTGTAAGTGACAGAGACGAGGGCTGCGTTTCAGACACACCGTCCTCCTCTTACCCTCGCCTTATGCCCTTGGGGGAATCCCCGCAACCATCTTTGCCGTTGGTCCAAATGATTAGCCAAGCAAGGGAGGTCGGCAACGTGAGACCCTCAGCCCTCGTTTTTTGATCGAGTTTGCGAGTGTACAATTATGTTCACACCCGGTCAGCTAAAACTTTAAACCAACATTAATATGGAAAAGTCAACATACAAGTGTAAGTACAAACTAATGTAAATCATTTAGAAATTGTGCTATTAATTAAGTTTTGTTTGGTTAGCTTTTGGAAACATAACTTTCCCTGACATTTTCGATTTACCTGATATAGTAGGATGGCTAACATTCGATGTCTGAGGATGCGTTGTCTTCTAGCCAAGATATGAAATGCAAATCATAATTAACTGCAGAGCATATAAGGCACACGCAACAGTTCCGTGATGACTGAAAACACAACTGTGGTATGAAGGAGTGACACATTTCCGGGCAAGAGCGGTACATTTAAAAGGAAATCATTCTTCCCTCGCCCCTTGCCCTGCGAGTGTCAACTCGTCAGACGTCATGATACGTCATCAGAAGTGTCCACTTAATTTGAGGGCCGAGGGGAGAGGGTGTGCCTTTTAAGTGTTTGGAATGCAGCCATGGTTGTTGCATTCATAAATGTTCAGTCCTGAATCCTTCACCAATTGAATGCTTTTGAATTAAAAACAAAACCTTTATCACCGTGCATTCTACATTTCATGAGGCCTTTAGTTATGACCTTGTCTTCCCCCAACATTGTGGTCTGAAAATCCTGGCTCGTGGGCCATATCAGACCTGCAAGTCACAATATGCTGGCTTGTGAAGTAATATTTACTATTGGAATCCAGCCATAATTTTTTATCACCCCACAATCTGCATCTAGAATGACTGCTATGGTGAAGAACTCATGAAACAAGACTACCTAAACCATATCAACTGGAACAACCATTTCAGTAACGGGTGCAATAATCAATCAATCAAATGTATTTATAAAGGCCTTTTTACATCAGCAGATGTCACAAAGTGCTATACAGAAACTCAGCCTAAAACTCCAAACAGCAAGCAATGCAGGTGTAGAAGCAAATATGAGATCAAATAATCAATGTGCATGCAGAAACATAGATATTAAAACACAACTGTTCTAAAAAAAATCTACCTGCAACAAAGCATGCTGGGAAATATAATAATGAGGACCCTCTCACGGAAATAAACTCAACACAGTTGAGTAACAACACCACCAAGCGGTGTTGATTCCACTGTGATTCAAATGACTCTTCATCTACTCACTGCAGGCAGCGTCAATTTCAATCCCATTTCAATCCCACTGGTGTTGACCCCACTAGAATCTGACGACTTTTCACCTCAACACCGAAATGTTGGTGTGCATCAACAGCATAGCAGAGCATTCGATTGCTTCGTAGGTGGCCTCATGCATGCGTGCGTAAGTGTGTATATCTATGCATGCGCGCGTGTGTGTCGACAACCTCAGCTCCAGCCTATAACTCCCATAATATCTGTTATCGTTATCATCATCAACAACAGTAAACGATGAGCGCTGCAGCAAATTCAATCATTACCAATAGAGACCGCTGAAGGGAGTCTATTTGAGGCGAAGCGGTCTTGTCCTTTCCACAGTGTTAGACTGAGTCCCAAGTGGCCCCCTATTCCCTTCATAGTGATAGGCTCTGGTCAAAAGTAGTGAATAAGGGGGCCATTTGGAACGCAGACTTAGACTGGGCCCCTCAAAGACACTGTTATCTTCACACAGCAGCACTGCCTTGGTCCAGGGAGGGCGGCGGGCAAATCCCTGTCCGTGTGTGTTCAAATCCCCCCTCTGTTCACCTCCATCACAACATTAGCTACAGCTCACATCACTGTTGTTGTGAGGATCAAGGACGTGACATTTCGCTTCACTCACACCTATTTCAATAAAGCCAGTCAGTAGAGCAGCGAGTGAAAGGCGGAAAACGGAATCAACAGACAAAACCTGTTCCACCATGTCCATCTGTCTGCAATTCTAGTTGTCCTGTGTGTGCGCTTGTGTGTGTGTGTCCTTTTTTACTTTAGACAGACAGTGAAGGGATCTAGAGGGTATCTTTAGCCTGTCCCATGTGTATACAGTGAATAAGCAGAGTAGGGATTTCAGGCTCACTCTTTCAGCCGCTCTTATCATTTTCAGTGTGCGGTGTGTGGCTGCCTGGGCTAGTCTCTCTATCCCTCCTACCCTCATTGCCTTCCTCTCTCAGAATCACGCCGGACAGAGAGAGAGAGGACAGAGAGAGAGAGAGGACAGAGAGAGACATGATAGAGAGAGAGCACAGAGAGAGAGCGAGAGAGAGAAAGAGAGAGAGGACAGAGAGAGGACAAAGAGAGAGAGCGGACAGAGAGAGAGGGGACAGAGAGAGAGAGAGGACAGAGAGAGAGATGACAGATAGAGAGATGACAGAGAGAGAGAGGACACAGAGAGAGAGGACAGAGAGAGAGAGGACAGAGAAAGAGACGACAGAGGGAGAGAGGACAGAGAAAGAGACGACAGAGGGAGAGAGGACAGAGAAAGAGACGACAGAGAGAGAGAGAGAGGACAGAGAGAGGACAGAGCGAAAGAGGACAGAGTGAGAGAGGACCGAGCGAGAGAGAGAGGACAGAGCGAGAGAGAGATGACAGAGCGAGAGAGAGAGAACAGAGAGAGAACAGAGAGAGAAGAGAAAGGGAGAGGGAGAAGAACAAGAGAAAGAATGAGAGAAAGAGAAAGACGGAGCAAAACTGAGAAAGAGAGAAAGAATCTGTGCTGACCTTTCACTGAGGCTAGAAGACTAGTTGATGAGCCTGAGATGAGGAGTTCTGCCGACAAGGTCTGACACTGTTCATACATACACATACACACACTCACACACACACTCACTCGCACTGCACATGGGCTCATCCAGCTGTGTACACAGGTGATGCGCACACACACACACACACACACACACACAGCAGGGTGAAGGGGCAGATGGGTAGAAAGCGTACACCACCATAAAAGCACTCTGTAATGGCTGCTAACTCAATTGAATATGTCCTGATTAGCTGTAATGTAGCTTTAACCATGTTAACCATGCTGGTTAGGAGGAGTAGAGTACAGGAGAAGGGGTCAGCAAGCACTGCCAGGAGACAGCTAACATGTGTCCAGTCATCACAATGTCAATAACAAGGGGCAGTGGTATAGGGACAGGATTTCTTCCTGATCACGACTAGGGCTAGTTATACCCATTGACCCAGAGATATTTCCTGTTCAGGTTTATAGTCAAGAAAAAGCTAACAGAAAAACTGTCTCCAGGCATTAAGACAATTGAGTACTTTTCCACCACGAAAGGAACACTCCTCCCAGTGCTCATCTTTTTGGTATTTGTTTCATTAGTCCATTGCTGATATAGTCCCAAAATGTATTGCATGTCAGAAATCAGGTTTTGCATCATCTGATGCTGCGTTTTGCAGCAAATGATGCAAAATGCATCATACAGGCCAGATTTCTGTATTTTGAAAGTTACATATCATGAAAACTTGATTGCAGACATGGCGAAATAAACTGTGGCTATATCAACAATGGACTAATGAAACAAATACCAAAAGATCGTTTTTGGATGCAGTTTTCCTCGAAGTGCAGGTCGACAGATTTTTCACCTAGTCAGCTTGGGATTTGAACTAGCGACCCTTTGGTTACTGGACCAACGCTCTTAACTGCTAGGCTACCTGCCGCGTGTTGTCTAGTGCACCACAGGCTGATAAAAACACCATTCACACTGTCCATAAATAAAACACACGGTCACACTCTCTCTTAGCTAGGGAGGGAGGGAGGTAGGGACGGAGGACAGACAGACACATGCAAAGAAAATCTCAATATTGATGTATCATTAGTTGAGTCACTACAGTATGTTGTCTTATCTCCTAGTGCTGTGCTGTGTTTCTGTTGCTGGGTAATTAGTGTCATAGTGTAATTGTGTATACAGCCAGAACGGAAGCAGGTGAGCTCAGTAGCATTAGGAGCTGTGTCTGTGTGTTTAGATGCCAGGTGTGTCTCTGCCTTCCGCTCTGCCTCTCCGTGCTCTGTGACATTTCCATCGCTGCAGGCATCGCTCTCCCTCGACTCCCACCTGTCTGCTTTGTGTTCTCTCTCCCCCTCTTCTTTTCCCTGCATATCCCACCACATCGACTCCCCGTCTCTTCCCCCGCTCTCCCTCCCTCTCTGTATCCCACCAGCCACCACATTGTCTCCCCATCTCCAGCCCACGCACTTTCCACTCTCTCTCTCTCCTCTGTTTTGTCAGGCCCTGAGCGAATCACTTCCTAATAACCCAGTCCACACTGCTAAAAGGCTACTGGGTAGTGGCGTTTCCGTTCTTTAGTTCCTCTCCTCCACCCTCCTCTCCCACTCCTTGCCCCACCCCAGACATGGCTGAGTTAATTAACACAGCGACTCCTCTCCCCCTGTCTCCCCCTCCTCACCCCCACCGCCTGTAAACCCACCCCCAGCCCTGTAGTTAACACTCTTCCCCTGTCTCCCTCTCCATAACCCCGGCACCCTGTAGCCTGGGGGGTCACCCGGTTACTTAACTCTGTAATTACCTCATTAAGCTCGTTAGTATTGGCTGGGGCCTCTGTCTATTCTCTCCTCCTCTGATGGCTTTGTCTACCCCTCCTCTCCCTCGTCATCTCCCATCTGCTCCTGAATTTTAGTCTCATTGGCTTCCTTCCTCTCCCCTGCCCTCCCTGCCTTCCTCCACTGTCCTCTTCTCTGAAATGAAAACATTCCCAGATCCCTACAGCACATATGTCAGAGTCAAGGCCCGCGGGCACATCCGCCGGCGAGAAGGTTTTTTACGGCCCCTGGGATGATCTTGATTTATTATTAGAACCGGCCCGCAGACCGCAGCAAGCCGGCAGCCGCAGATCTTTTACACGCACAATACTACATTTCCCACAATGCAACGGTGACGCACCGAGCAGTAGGCTGCTTCATTTCAATATTTATTGGCACAGCAGTCGTCAGCATCACAGTAAAATTAACTTTCAGATACCCATCAAAAATGGCAAAACGGAAGGTGGACACTGAGACACGGGGGTTTCAAAAAGGTGGGAGTCGGAGTATATGTTCACGGAGGTAGCTGGAAAACCTGTGTGTCTTCTGTGTGGAGAAAGTGTGGCGGTACTTGAAAGAGTATAATCTGAGACGACATTATGAAACGAAACACGCGGACAAAAACAAGAATATGGACATGGAACAAAGGCTACAAAAGGCAGAGGAATTAAAACAGGGCCTCAAATCTCGACAGGCTCTGTTCAAAAAAGCCAAATCACAAGGCCAGGCTGCTGTCAAGGCCAGTTTTATTTTTGGCAGAAGAGATCGCTAAATCAGCCCGGCCATTTACGGAGGGGGATTTCATCAAAAACTGCATGATTAAAGTTTGTGACGAAGTTTGCCCAGAAAAAAGGCAACTCTTTTTAAATGTGAGCTGAGCAGAAACACCATTGCCGAGAGAGTAGACAGTTGTCCATCAATCTAAAAGAGCAGCTTGTGAAAAAGGGAAAAGATTTCATTGGCATATTCCTTGGCTGTGGATGAGAGCACCGACATTTCTGACATTGCCCAGTTGTCAATTTTCATCCGCGGAGTGGACTCCAGCCTAAGCGTGACAGAGGAGTTTTTGGCTTTACGTCCTATGCATGGCACAACTACGGGGCATGATTTGTATGAAGAGGTGTCAGATGTGTAAATGAGATGGAGCTGCCTTGGGAAAAAACTCGTGGGTTTGACAACCGACGGAGCACCTGCGATGTGTGGACACAGGAGCGGACTGGTGGCGAAGATACGGGAAAAGATGCAAGAGGAAAACGCGACAGGTGAGCTGACAGCTTATCATTGTATCATACACCAGGAAGCGTTGTGCGGTAAAGCCTTGAAATGGATGTAATGAGCATCATCACGCGCACAGTTAACTTTATCAGAGCCAAAGGTTTGAATCACCGCCAGTTCAAGGCATTTCTGACGGAGTTAGAAACGGAGCATGGTGATTTGCCTTATCACACAGAGGTGCGATGGCTAAGCCAGGGAAAGGTGCTTCAAAGATGTTTCGAGCTTCGTGAGGAGATTTGTCTGTTCTTGGACAGCAAAGGGAAAGACACAAACAACTCCGAGACGAAATGTTTCTGTGTGAAATGGCTTTTCTGTGTGACATTACGAGTCATCTGAATGCAATGAACTTGCAGCTGCAGGGTCGGGATCATGTCATCTCTGATATGTACAGTACAGTGAAGGCATTTAAAACCAAACTGACTCTGTGGGAGACGCAGATGCGGAAAGAAAATTTGAGCACTTTCCCAGCTGCCAGACCATGAAAGAGAAGCTCTCTACCAGTGCGTTCCCGAGCGCACAGTTGGCTGATAAAATAGGTATGCTTGCCGCTGACTTTCGACGCGATTTGCTGACTTTGAAGCACAAAAAAAGCAGGTTGGAACTGCTCGGTAACCATTTGCTGTTGACGTGGAAAGCTCACCACCAAACCTCCAAATGGAGTTGATTGACCTCCATGCAATGATGCACTGAGGGCAAAATATGCGGCAGTGGGTGCTGCGGAGTTCGCCCGTTTCCTCCCCGACACAATGCCCGCTGCGCATCAGGCTGCTCAAACGTTGTCTATGTTTGGCAGCACATACCTGTGTGAACAACTGTTTTCTTTGATGAACCTGAACAAAACATCACACAGAAGTCGACTTACTGCTGAACACCTCCACTCAATTCTGAGGATTTCCTCAGCTCAGAGCCTTACCCCGAACATTGATGAACTTGTGGAAAAGATGGGACACCACCAAGTATCACCCTCAACCTCAAACAAGTGAACATTACTGTGCAATCACATATTTAGAGTTTTTACTCAGTTCAGTTTAAAAGTTAAAGTTTAATATTTGTTTTCACTGCATGTTACTTCTCCTTAACAAAGTGTTGTTTTTGATTAATAGATTTTTGCACTTTATTTTATTGTATTTCAATCCAATTATATTTTAAAAATATTTCAGTTGAGTGGATGATAGAAAATTGCTATTATTGTTTTTTCTTTGAAGTAAATTTAGCCCACTTTTGCTAAATAGAAAATATAGGCTACTGATGGTGCCTTGAATACCGGTTTCTTTCATTTAATGTTCATGTTATGGGATTTTTATATAAAGGAAATTTGTCTTTTGTGTCTGTTGAAAATTAAAGATTACTGACAGAGCCATAAGAAATATTGCTTTATTTATCTGATCATATTGGAATATATTTGTTAGGTTTTCAGTAGGTTCAATTAGGTTCACTAGACTATATGCGTCATTTAACATTTTTTCAATGAACATTCGAAAGTCCGGCCCTCGGCTTGTAGCTAAATTTTTTATTTGGCCTCCGTCCATTTGACTTTGACACCCCTGCCCTACAGTTTCCCAGTTCCCTGTATCCATGCCTTCCAATGTCTTCCTACAGTTCTTGTTCCCTCCATCTCCTCTCCTCTCTCTCCTTCCTCTCCTCTCCTCTCCTTCCTCTCCTCTTCCTTCTCTCCTCTCTCTCTCTCCTCTCCTCTCCTTCCTCTCTCTCCTCTCCTCTCCTCTCCTCTCCTCTCCTCTCCTCTCTCTCCTGCATTCCTCCAGTATACAGTTACCTTTTCACCTTGCTACAGTTCAGGAGTAGTGAGTGGACTACAAATCTAGACTCATTCGCTCCCCTTAAGTGAGACGGCATCATCCAGGCGTTACCCCAGCTCCTTGCTCCTCGTAACGTTTGTCAAACAAGAGTTACTTCTTAGCCAAAAGTTTGCACACAAATATGAAGTCCAGTTATTGTTCCGCTTGCATGATGAAGTTTGATGTTGATATAAACAGACAGTTTAATAGGTGACTACAAACACAGCAGTGGTGGCAAGGGTACGGGACACACACACACACAGCTTCATAGGAGGATACACACTGCCTCATTATTTCAGCTTCTGCACTGTTCTTACTTCTCTATGCCCAATTGAACTCGTCACATCCTTTAGTCTGAAGGCTCCCCCCCTGCCCCGCCAACCACCACACACACACCACACACACACACACACACACACACACACACACACACACACACACACACACACACACACACACACACACACACACACACACACACACACACAACCTAGCACACACACACACACACACACACACACACACACACACAACCCCGCTGACCCCAGGTAGCAGTGCAGCCTGAGGAACTGTATAGTAGCTATCTGACCTCATTCACTGGCATTTACTGTACAGTAAATTAAGCAGGAGAAGATGAGAGAGAAGCAATATAAACGATCCCTGTTAGAGTGTATTACATAAATTCAAATAGTGCACTTGCCTGGCATGTTGTAGACGTAATGCACAGTGCTCAAAGTGCTCAGTTGGTATGCTATAATTAACTAGATAATGTATGTCTATATCGCGGTGAACATGGCATGTTGGAGTGTATTACATAAACTGCACTTGGGATGCTATAGATCTAATGCACAGTGGAAGAAGAATTCCAAAGATGGGTTCATGACCCTTACGAAGAGGAGGAGGTTTATAGGAGGGCTGTAGAGGAAGGTGGAGGTAGGATGGAGTTACACACACACACACACACACACACACACACACACACACACACACACACACACACACACACACACACACACACACACACACACACTCACTTTTCCAGTGGTTGTAAAGGGAAGTGGAGGTAGGATAGGATAGTTGTTCATAGTTAAGGTGGGTGGTCCGACACCGCACACCGTTCAGCAGCAGCCACTACCTATAGCATTAGAAATGAACCACTGTACCATGTATGTCAAACTATAATGGATTCAAAATATAGTCAGCTGTCTCCGTCTCCAGAATGACAGCTGAAGAGGCTGACTGACTAACTTACTGCAAGCTTTCCATCTCCACCTCTCCTCCCCCTCGCTCTCCATCTCCTCTCCTCTCTCTCTCGCTCAACTCAAAAGACAGCAGGCCAAGCCCCAGAATGCACGAGCAGCTTTTCAGTCACAAAACAAAGAAAAACTGTACGACCTGTTGTATCAACATGAAACGTTTCAACGTCAAATAGAACAGACATGATGGTTGTCATTCTCTCCCCCTCTGCTCCCATCTCTTTCGTCTGTCTCGTCATGCGCTACCCCCCGTGCAGTATTCGGGGGTGGGTGGGATAGATGTAAGAGCGTTTTATCAACATGGAATTTTTAACAGTACTGTCAAATAGAATAGACGCCGAGGTTGCCATTCTCTGTCTCGCTCTCTCTCTCATCATTATCTCATATATATATATAAATATATATAACTCCCCCTCGTCCTGTGTCGCCCCCCCCCCCTGTCGCCCTCTGTCTCCTCCTGGGTGGCTGGTATAATGGGACTGGCACAGTAGGTGAGATTAAATTAGCACCAGTGTATAGGGATTATGCACACTATACAACTGATCCCCTCCTCCGCCACCTAATCCAAGCCTAATGAATATATCATGGCTGACAAGTACACAGACAGACACTTGGAAGGAACATATCATGGCTCTCACACACACACTGACAGGAGCAAAGTGGCCCTCTTACCCTCCTCCTGTAGTCGTAGGATACAGACAGAGGACGAGAGAGAGACACTAGGATGTAGTGCGCGCACTACAATCACAAGACTGGACGTTACACGCTTGTTTATGGAGTGACATTTTCTAATTCAAATGAGAATGTGAGCTATATCCATTCCACTTGTTCCTACTTTTAGGTTCAATGGAATGTGAGACGAGGAAGTCTGGCAATGTGAGACTACAGTAGGTTCAATAAAACAAGAGATGACAAGCTACTTCATGACGAAATTCATGACGATTTGACACCGTGGCATTCAATCATCCTTTGAACGAGAATCATTTGTGTCAGTCATTTGATAGGTCAGTCATTCAATCATCCTTTGAACGAGAATCATTTGTGTCAGTCATTTGAAAGGTCAGTCATTCAATGATCCTTTGAACGAGAATAATTTGTTTCAGTCATTTGATAGGTCAGTCATTCAATGATTCTTTGAACGGGAATCATTTGTGTCAGTCATTTCATAGGTCAGTCATTCAATGCCAAGCAGTCATGTTCCATAAATTACACTGTTCCAAATCTCCCAGTGGGCTCCAGACAGCCAAGTCACCTAACTTCTCTCTCAGAGCCTCAGCACAACCCACAGATCTGGGATCAGTTATGTCTTTTAGATTATAATGAATACGAGGGGGTACCTGATCCTAGAACAGCTCTGCCACTGAAACTTTTACAACCCACTACTGTACAATCAAACACATTTATTGATAAAGCCCTATTTTACATCAGCAGAAGTCACAAAATGCTTATACACTTCCCTTCTTCACATCACTTGAATCATCGACATGACAATAGGGACATCCTTCATCTCTGCCTGCCAGCAGCAGTAGTAATATATTCTGGTAGTCAGTATTATGCACAGTACAGTATACTTGTATAGAGTCCAAGATGTGTTGGCGTCAGACAGACACAGTGGAGGATTGAGGAGTTATGTAAATACCAATAGGACGGAAGTCATTTATTACGTACTGGCATGTAATGTAGTCATGAGACCCATACACTCACACACACACACTTCTAAAACTTCTTTACTTTGACGATGTGACACACAAACTCTCTCACACGCATGCACAAACACTTCCTCTACAGTTAACAGACCTCTTCATCCACCCACAGTGCAGACTGTCCAGGACAGAGGGGCGATTTAGGCTAATTTTAGTCAGAGATGTGCCCATAAAGCTTCTTTGATTGGAGTGGCATGTGGTGAAAGGGATGGGAGGATGAGGGGAGGAAGAGGGGAATTCTTACGATGACTCATAGACAAAGACATACTTTTCTCGGAGTGACAGAGCAAGAGAGAGAGAGAGATGAAGGGTCAGGGCCTCAGAAAGACAGAGAGAAGGGCAGACGGGGGAAGACAGTTTCTCTCCACTTCTCTTCTGCCATCTCCCCTCTTATCTCTGTGGTTTTCTCTCTCCGTTACGCATTCTGTCTGTTTCTTGTTTTTCCTCTTTTTGTTCTGAAACCATTTCCTTTTCTAAGGCTACAGGAACTCTATGTTTATGGGAGATTCCAATTATAATCTTGTTATGGGCTGGTTTGAGCTTGTGTGTAATGTACAGTGTCTTCAGAAAGAATTCACACGCCTTGACTTTTTCCCACATTTTGCTGTTTCAACATGAATTTAAAACGGATTAAATTGAGATTGTGTCACTGGCCTATATATATATATATTATATATATATACACATACATACATACATACATACACACACACACACACTCACACTACCCCATAACGTTAAAGTGTAATTATGTTTCATCTCTGTACCTCACACATACAATGATCTGTACGATCCTTCAGTCGAGCAGTGAATTTCAAGCACAGATTCAACCACAAAGACCAGGGAGGTTTTCCAATACCTTGAAAAGAAGGGAACCTAAAAAAAAAGCAGACATTGAATATCCCTTTGAGCTGCTCAGGGATTTCACAATGAGGCCAATGGTGACTTTAAAACAGTTACCGAGTTTAATGGCTGTGATATGAGAAAACTGAGGATGGATCAACAACATTGTAGTTACTCCACAATACTAACCTAATTGACAGTGAAAAGAAGAAAGCTTGTACAGAATACAAATATTCGAACACATGCATCCTGTTTGCAATAAGGCACTAAAGTAAAACTTCAAAAAATGTGTTAAAAGAAGTAAATTTTATGTCCTGAATACAGTGTTAAGTGTTATGTTTGGGGCAAATCCAACACAACACATCACTGAGTACCACTCTTTATATTTTCAAGCATTTTGGTGGCTGCATCATATTCTGGGTATGCTAGTCATCGGCAAGGACTGGGGAGTTTTTTAGATTAAAAATAAATGGAATWGAGCTAAGCACAGGCAAAATCCTAGAGGAAAATCTGGTTCAGTCTGCTTTCCAACAGACACTGGGAGACAAATTCACCTTTCAGCAGGACAATAACCTAAAACACAAGTCCAAACATACACTGGGGATGCTTACCAAGATGACATTGAAATGTTCCCGAGTGGCCTTGTTACAGATTTGAATTAAATAGGATTGAAAATACATGAAAATGTCTGTCTAGCAATGAGCAATAACCAACTTACCCTGATTAAGACAGCTTGTTTGTCGAAACGTTGGTTATTAGGTTATTAGATGATTGCATCTGAGCTCCTAGAGTGTGAGGCTCTCCATTCATTTTTCAAGTGTTCTGCTCCGCTAGCCAGCACCTCGCCTAAACAGGTGTTCTGCTCCGCTAGCCAGCACCTCGCCTAAACAGGTGTTCTGCTCCGCTAGCCATCACCCTCGCCTAAACAGGTGTTCTGCTCCGCTAGCCAGCACCTCGCCTAAACAGGTGTGCGTTTCTTTCGCCTCTAGATCAATAACCAATTCGACATGGCTTGAAGAATTTAAAAAAAGAATGTGCAAATATTATACAATCCAGTTGTGCAAAGCTCTTAGAGACTTACCCAGAAAGGTTCACAGCTGTAATCACTGCCAAAATGTGATTCTAACAATTTCTGTATAACGTTTTCAATACATTTGCAAAAATGTCGAAAAACATGTTTTGACTTTGTCATTATGGGGTATTGTGTGTAGATGGGTCAGGAAAACAATCAATGTAATCCATTTTGAATTCAGGCTGTAACACAACAAAACGTGGAATAAGTCGAGGGGTATTGAATACTTTTTGAAGGTGCTGTATATGCAAATGACAATTACTAGAAGTCAGTCTCCTTCTGTATGACCCTAGAAGGGTTGGCCAGCCATCTGTCTGGAGTTAGAACGTGTTCTGCAGAATAGGATAGAATCTCTCTCGGTCATGGTTTCGGTACCGTCCAACAGTCTCGTTTCTGTGGGAAGCGAGGAGGTTGTCTTCAACGTCAAAGTTGGGGAGCGGAGTGAGAATAACAGAATGCAGAAGGAAGAACAGAGCCAGACAGTCATCCGGCCCCTCATTTGCTCCATGCGCTGTATGTAAAGAACTGTGACTGTTCACTATGCTATTCAGCTGAAACATCCAGTTGGGTGAATACATCTGGTTTGTGCTTTCTCTGTCTCCGTCTGGGTCTGTAGCTGACAAGAACCTAACGATATAATTTGGTAGAATAAATACAGGATTCGTGCATTTCCCGGCTTTAATCGAACGCGAGGCTCTCTCATTGACACCCACTGTGCTCTGTAAATGACTTGATTGTTTGAGGTAAGGCATACTAGGCATTCATTTCTCTTAGGACTTCAATTTAGTAGTCATAACACTTGATGAGGTTCCTGTTGAATGGTTAAACAGGTCTATTTCCTGTGTTTTTCAAGGGTTATTACCTTCTTTCGCACACACACAAACACACACACGCACGGACACACGCGAGCGAAAGGGGTGCCACTGACAGAGATTTAATAAAGTAATCCACTCAAATGAATTCCATAAAATCTCCATATTTGCCAGCAGTTAATCTTGAACCCCATCTCTAAAATCAGTTTTCCAGATGGCACCCTGTTCCCAATTTAGTGCACTACTTTTGAGCAAGGTCCTACCCTATGGGCCCTGGTCAAAAGTAGTGCACTAAACAGGGAATAGGGTACCATTTGGGACCTAGCTTACGGTTCAATTGTATAATTGGGTTCATTTTATTGGCCTTTGTGTCAGCGTTTCTGTAATGTCCAATAATAATCTCAAGTAGACATTATTCTGATTAAGGCCTGGAGTGGAAGGCTTTGGTTTGGTTGCTACCCGACTATGCATGAATCCAGACATGACATGTGAAACCACACTTGGCGCAGAAACGAAGGGAGAAAGAGATGGAAGGAGGGAGGTGAGAAAAGCCGGTAAAAGAGGGGAATGGATTTCAAATTTGGCAGGTCTCCTCTAGATGTGTAAGGATAGAGAACAGGGTTGGTAAGTGATGACTGGCGTTTGGTGGTAGTGTTGTAGTAGAGGTAGTAGTGGCAGTAGTAGTAGTGGCAGTAGAGGTGGTAGTGGTAGTAGTAGAGGCAGTAGTGGTAGTAGTAGTAGGTCTGTGTATTAGACCAGTACTCTATGAAGCCACTACTACACCCTCTACTACTACTACTACCACTACTAGCAACTACTACCTCTACTACTACCACTACACTACTACTACTACCTCTACTACGTACTACCACTACTACCCTACTTACTACTACTACCTCTACTATAAACCTCTACTACTACCACTACTACCTCTACGAGCACTACTACCACTAACTTACCTCTATACTACTACTACCTCTACTACACTACTACCTCTACTTACTACCACTACTACTACCCTACTAACTACCAATACTACTTCTACTTACTACTCTACCACCTCTACTACTCTTTACTTACTACTACTACTACTACCACACTACTACCTACCTCTACTACTACTTACTACCACCTCTACTACGTACCACTTACTACCTCTTACTACTTACCACTACTACTACTACTACTTACTACTTACCAACCTCTACTACTACCACTACTACCTCTCTACTACTACCTCTACTACTACACTACCACTACTACTACTACCTCTACTACTACCACTACTACTTACTTACAACTACCTCTACTAACTACCACTACTACTACCATACTACCTCTAACTACTACTACTACCACTGACTACTACTACCTCTACTACTAGCCACTACTTGCCTCTACTACTACCTCTAACACTAACCACTACTGCCCTACTACTACACCACCACTACTGCCTCTACTACTACCACCTACTTACTACCCACTACTACCTCTACTACCTCTACTACTACCACTACTGCCTCTAACTACTGCACTACTACCTCTACTACTACCACTACTACCTCTACTAATACCACTACTACCTCTACTTACTACCACTACTGCCTCTACTACTGCCCACTACTACCTCTTACTACTGCCTCGTACTTACTGCCTCTACGTTAACCTTCTACTACTACCTCTTACTACTACCACTACTTGCCTCTAACTATACTACTACTCTCCATACTCTCTACCTACTACTGCAACTACTCACTACTGCCTCTACTCTACCTACTACCACTACTGCCTCTACTACTAACCTAGCCTACTACCTACTACCACTACTGCCTCTACTACTACCACTACTGCCTCTACTACTACATATGCTGACTACTACTACTCTACTGCCTCTAACTAACTACTACAATACTAACTGCCTCTTCACTACTCCACTAGCTACTCACATACTACGCTCTACCTACTACTACCTACTACGTACTGCCTCGTCTACTACTCACAACACCTACCCACTACTACTGCTACTAAACTTACACTATCCACTACTCTCTACACTACTCCCACTACTACTACCACTTACTGCCTCTACTACTACTACCACTACTGCTCTACTACTACTACCACACTCCTCTAGACTACGTTCTCTCTCCAACTACTACTACCGCACTACTGCCTCTTACTACTACTACACTACCACGCTCTACTGCACTACTACCTACTGCCACTAGCTACTACTACCACTACGCCTCTAACTACGACTTACCACTGTACTGCCCTCTACTACTACTACCACTACTCCTCTACTACTACTACCCACTACTCCT
>NC_036857.1:29341674-29343021 GCF_002910315.2 Salvelinus sp. IW2-2015
GGTAGTAGTAGTAGTAGTAGAGGTAGTAGTAGAGGTAGTAGTAGTAGTAGAGGTAGTAGTGGTAGTAGTAGTAGAGGTAGTAGTAGTAGTAGTAGTGGTAGTAGTAGAGGTAGTAGTGCTAGTAGTGGTAGTAGTAGTAGTAGAGGGTGTAGTAGTGCTTCATAGAGTACTGGTCTATACACAGACCTACAATCTACACTGTCTTGTTTCATCACTGGGAACTGAACTGATGTTGACAACAGCCCAGGATCTCTCCCCTTGTTAAAACCACCCACTACCTTTCAAATAACACTAATCTATCCTCTCTCTTTTTGTCCTTTATTATATATTCATGCATTATTATTTCCATTTCTCAATAAAGTATATATCGTGTGCTATTCTATTCTATTTCATTATGCCCCACTTCTCTCTCTCTATAGATTCAGGCGCCCTTTTCCCTCCCTTCTCCTCTTCTCTCTCTCCCTCCCTTCCACCTTCCCCTTCCCTCCCAGTAGGTTTCATAATCATGTCCCCTGCCTTTCAATCACTCCTTGCCTGACCCTTCACTCCTTAAATCATAGTAACATATTCTAGACTCCACCCCGACACGTCTGCCTGATCCCCCACTTGACACACACCATGTCAGTTAGTCTAGCTCCATCTGCAGAATCTAAATCAAACAGGCTTCCTTCATCACACAGACACACACACCGCAGGGCAACCAGGGAGAAACCATCACGTCAACCATCAACCCTTAAGGCAGCCTCTCTTTAGCTCAGCAATGTGCTAAAACGACAAACACAGAAGACCAGAGTCACTAAAAGTGAACCTGTCTGTGCATAGTTTACACCTGTAAGTCCCAGTAGGGAATACACTAAAAGACTAAGAAAAAAGCTGTACAATTAACAGAGAAGCTAAAATATGAAACAGAAATGGCTTCTGTCACAAATGGCCCACTTTTCCTCATGGGCCCTGGTCAAAAGTGTGTTGTAGTGTGTTTAGTGTGTTGCACTAAATAGGAATAGGGTAGCATTTGGGATGCAGTCTTTATTTACACCTTACCTTGAGATCTCTTTACATCTCTTAACCTGTGTTGTATCTTTAATGTTGTATTCCCTTGGAAAATAACAGGTAAAGACTTTGAGCAGTGGCGACCCGTCATTCAAGGCAGGTGGAGCTGACGGGTGTAGTCGTGTATTTGGGGCAGCTGATGTGTGTAGTCGTGTATTTGGGGCAGCTGATGTGTGTTGTCGTGTATTTGGGGCAGCTGATGTGTGTTGTCGTGTATTTGGGGCAGCTGATGTGTGTAGCCGTGTATTTGGGGCAGCTGATGTGTGTTGTCGTGTATTTGGGGCAGCTGATGTGTGT
>NC_036857.1:29343429-29345334 GCF_002910315.2 Salvelinus sp. IW2-2015
GTATTTGGGGCAGCTGATGTGTGTAGCCGTGTATTTGGGGCAGCTGATGTGTGTAGTCGTGTATTTGGGGCAGCTGATGTGTGTTGTCGTGTATTGGGGTGGCTGCAGTGACTGGCAGTAGGGCCTGGGGCAAAATAACAGGTGGCTTTGGAGCATCTAGCTAGCGTAAAAACACCAGTGTGGAGAATCTAAATTAGCTAGGATAACACTAACACTGCACAACACTGCACTTCAATAGCTTGCATAAATAACACTGCTCCCCCCAGTGAGCTCTCCTGCTTGGCAGATTGCGAGCACACAGCCCACCTTCCCTAACACAATGACATCTCTCCGGTTTAACGAGAGAAGAGCATGGTTCAGTATCATGAATATGGCCAACACCATTGTCATTACAAAAAAACGGAATAGTGCACAGAAATACATGTAAACAAGGCAATAACGTGAACAAACGATGCTCCCCGGGACTCGCCTCTCCAGTTCTCTAACATATTGATCTATACGTCATTGTGCATATCATCTGTTTTTCTATCCCTTTTTTCCTATTTTTTCCTTGCTGCCATCTTTACAGCCAATCCTCCCCGTGACCTTGTCCCCTTTCTCTCTCCTGTTGATCCCTCCTTCTCACTCTCTTTTCTCTCTCTCGTCAGATAATCCCTCCCTCCCTTGCTCCATCCATCACCACCTCTCTCTTACCTCTCTCTTTCTCTCGTTCTCCCCCGTCCCCCCTCCCTCTATTTCTCCCTGCCCTCTCTTAAATCACTCTATCCATCCATCCCTCTGTTAAAACAGCTCAATTAAATCCTGGCTGGCATCAGAGAGAAGGAGATTACATTCTGCTGCGGTATAGCTAGCCCAGGGTAATCATACACTGTACTGTACAGCTGTGTGTGTGTGTGTGAGTGTTTGCCGGCTACGTGCATGTGTGTGTGTTTGTATTACTATATAAAAGAAAGAGCAACTCTGTTTCTAGGAGTGCCAAACTGCCGGCAGTAGCAATACACTGACTATTGCATTAAACAGTTTGATAATACGACCAGTAGCATGGAGCAGTCTCCTGGGCATTTTGCCTCAGCACACGCGCACACGCACACACACAAGAAATGGCACACACACACTATGCACACAGACACACACCTCCCTGTCTATATCTTGATCCATATTGTGTGCTGTCCCGATGGTAACAAGTCATTGTCAGCCGCTGAGCAGTGTCCCCAGTACTGTCCTCATCTCATCTGGGACAGGCTGGAGGTTATTGAGTAATGGCGCGAGTGAGGAGAGGGAGGAGGGTGGAGAGAGAGAGAGGGGAGAACGAAAGAGGGTGAAGAAGGGGAGAGAGAGGAGATGGAGGGGGGAGAGGAGGAGAGGGGGAAGAGAGTGAAAGCAAAGAGAGGGAGTGTTTTCTTTCATACGACAGCGCTCACACCTAGGAGACTAAAGAAGACACAGCATTTAGTATAGACTGCCTGTTATATGTTCTATGCCCTCTCATCTGCCTAATGGAGATGTGAGAGCTGGTTGCCATGTTTGGCACATCGCCAGATGTTTGCATCCGTTCACGGGCACACCTGTACAGTCTGTTGTATTGGGAGAGATGCCCGGACTGCCACACCCATATTTTCCTTTCCAATGTCTCTCTCTCTCTCTCTTCTCTCCTTCCCCTCCCTGTCTCTCTGTCCCATCAGACAGTACTGTAGTTAGTTTAAGGTAGCAAAAGGGAAGGATACAGGAGCTCCCCAGAGGAGCACCAACCCAGATAACATCCTATTCCCAGAGAAAGAGAGGGAGAGAAGAGAAGAGAAAGAGGGAGAGAGGGAGAGAGGGAGAGAGGCGAGAGAGAGAGGAGTAGAGAGGTAGAGAGAGGAGAGAGAGAGGAGAAGAGAGAGAGAGAGAGCAGAGAGAGAGAGA
>NC_036857.1:29345837-29481584 GCF_002910315.2 Salvelinus sp. IW2-2015
GAGAGAGAGAGAGAGAGAGAGAGAGAGAGAGAGAGAGAGAGAGAGAGAGAGAGAGAGAGAGTCTCTGCAGTAGGACAGCCAGGACAGGAGAGCCTGTATTCACAAAGCAGGAGTGCTGATCAATCAGGTCCTTCCTGTCCATATGATATTATTTATGGAAGTGCAAAACGGATCCTAGATCAGGAGAGCTACCTACCACAGATTAGACCTCCATCCTCCCGACCACTAGCCTGATCCCAGATGTGTTAGTGCTGTATAGCCAACTCCCATAGGAACACACACAGATCTGGGACCAGCATGCTACCAGACGAGTGAAAATACCATTACAGCACAACGCAATCACAGCCATGCTTAACAACATCAAACCAGTGAGATATAGGCGAGGCTGGGGGAGGGGAGGACAACAGTGGGAAAATATGGCCAAAGTAGCAAGGTAGCAGGGTTGACTGGAAAATGGCTAAAAAATACTAATTAATTAGAACAAATGTGTAGAATGCACTGTCAAAAGTGCAGGACACAAGTGAAAATAACTGCTAAAATGCTTCACATAGCAAATACTGATACATAGAATTTTGAAGAAATCAAATGTTTACGTTACATATTTTTGAAAATTGCTAAGTGAGCAAAATAACCCACACTCATTTTCAATGCAAAATTTTTAAAACGTGTAATCACTTATTTTGAATTTTTATCGTATCACACAATCATTCAGATGTAAAATAAAATCTATATTTACGCAGATTATCGAAGCATCCGACGATATGATATGATTTCCTTTAACGAGGCTCCACAACAGCACTGCGCTCAATTTGAATAGCTGAGCCAGACCCTGTTGCATGCTACATGCTATCTGAGTGTGTTCCCAGCAAAACATACTAATGACATGCAATAATACTCTTTCCCTATAACACCCATTCAAACTATTCAACGAGATGTCTTCTTCAATACACTTTCATTTTCTCAATTACCCATCATCATTTTCGAATTCATTAAAAGTCAACTATAAAAGGAGATACTATGGTACAAAACCTACAACCACTTCTACTACAACATCGAGAGAAATTATGATAAGCACATTTGCTCATTTTAACAATAATCTCAACAGAAATCTTGAAATATTAATACTTTGATAGTTTTATCCAATGACATCACCACTAATATTGCCCTCCAGACACTACTAATATAGTCACAACGACACATGACATTACTCTTCTAGAAATCTGACTCAAATTCATCTCTCCACAGCCACCGCAGACAGGCTAGTAAGGCTACCATCTTGTAAAGCTGTGATTGTAATTGCAGATGTGACCCAGGTGTGATGAAGATATCATCCGGCCACCTCTCCTCCACCCAGCCAGCATTCTAATTAATCCCTCGCTCATCTTGTATTTTTAATGGCTGTGTTCTTCTCTTACCTCCACAGGTTTAAACAATGGCCTCAGAGATGTTGATCCTTCTTTTCCTCTGGCAACTCCTTGTCCTCCCTTTTTTCTTCCTAGTTCTTCCTTTTCTTCTTCTCTATCAAATTGATTGTGCCCTCTCCTCTCGCTGTTCTGATGCTGCAGTGATTCAAAAACACACCCTCTCTCCCTCTCTCTCAGCCGCTCTCTCTGCCTCCCTCGCTCTCATTGGCTTCCTGCTAGAGGTGACATCACCTTTCTTCTGCTCTGCCTCTCCCCTCATCCCTCCCTCTTCTTCTCCTGCCTCGCTCTATTCGCTCACTCTTGTTGGATTCTGACCATTCCTTTATTGTCTTCTTCCCCCCATCGTTCCCTCCCTCCCTCTCTCCATTCCCTCGGTGCACCCCTCCTCCCTACATCCATCCTCTCCTCCTTTCTCTTCTCCGCTGCTGGCCTTATGCATGCAGTCTTTCCAGCTGGATTAGTCTTGCCAGGTTCCAGCAGCCAGCCAATCTGCTCTGCTGCCAGATAGCAGCTCTCTCTCCTTTTCCTATACGCAGCCATGCAGATCAGCTCTAGCAGGCATAACAATACATTTATTAGCATAGTGGTATAGCCTATGGCCCTACCCACTCTGCTCTACATCTCATTCCCTGCTCATGTCCAAAATAGTACACTATTTCCTACATAGTGCCCTACTTTTGGCCATAGGATACGCTCCCTAATTGCAGACTGACACACCCATATGGCACTGGTCAAAAGTAGTGCACTGCATAGGGAATAGGGTGCCATTTTGGACGCATCCTGCATCTCTCTCTGTCTCGCTTCCTCACCATGCTCTGTCTAATAGCCCTATACAGGTGCTTTAAAGGGACAGCCAAATGACCCTTTATATTAATAACGTCTAATGGATTCTGGCTTCTGTCGCTACTAAAAAGGCATCTATTGCAAACTCCTGGTTCAGGAGAATCATTCTACAGCGTGTAGGAAGTCTAGCTCAGACAGATCAATATGGATAATGTCTCTCTTATCTCTGCTCATTTCACTGATAAACAGAGTACTCCTCTTCTTCCTACTGGACGTATGGCTCTAGATGTAATCAGGAAAGACCCCTCTCTGTCTCTCTTCCTCACCATGCTCTGTCTAATAGCCCTATGCAGGTGCTTTAATGGGACAGCCAAATTACCCTTTATGTTAATAACGTCTACCATGGTCGACTGAGCCCATCTTTCTCTTACAATTAACGGATTCTGGCTTCTGTCGCTACTAAGACACCTACTGCACACTATCTATTGGGCTTTCAATTGATAAAGCAATCAAAGGAAACGTAGTCAGTGTCAGACAACGTTGTTGTGTTATGTAACGTAATTCTATGTGGAGAAATATGTGTTGTGATCTGTGACTGGGAGATGTGGCTGAGGGGCGGAGCTGGGAAAAAAAAGTATTATCATTTATTTATTTATTACCTTTATTTAACTAGGAAAGTCAGTTAAGAACAAATTCTTATTTTCAATGACGTCCTCAGAACAGAATGTTGATTGGGGGATAATAACTCTGAGAACTGCTGATTGGGGGATAATGAGGAAGTGGCTCAGTTATCTGTAGGAAGCCTATCTGTGTTGTGACATGATAACAGACAGGCAGAGGGGTGATAACAGTAATACAACCCAGGGGGAATATGGTACTCAATGTCTTAGGGTGGTCTGGAAGGACTGTACATAACTGATCCTAATTTTCACTGATCCTGAAAACTGTGAAGGGAGAGAGCGAGATGGCTGTATTCTCTGATAAGGGTCTTTGTGACCAAAATCTATGTTTATCTAAGTGGGCAAAGACGCATTTCTATAGTTTCTTTCTGCACCCGTCAGGAGATACCAGTGATACAACACCGGGGGACTAAAGAGTCTGACTCTGATACTCGCTGTGATCTGGAGTCTGGGTTGATCAGGACTGGGCAGAACAAACTGGCCTTCACTGATCCTCACACTTATCCTTTCTGATGGTCTTGTGAATTGTGTCTGCACCTGAACTTTCTCTGAAGCACCGTCTACTCCCCTCCTTCATTGGTCCAGAGAACTGTGATGAGAGAGGTGGAGACAGAGAGCAAGAGAGAGAGAGAGTGACTGAGTGACAGAGACAGAGAGCAACAGAGACAGAGACAGAAAGAGATAATGCCATCCGAGTGCAATATTCACGTAACCACACAGAGATTTGAGGATGACGATATTGTCCAGTCCCATTGAGCTCCATGTTATTCCACTGTGGCAATGAGGCCAGTCCAGTCTGAGTGCCAGGCTCTCCATGTTATTCCACTGTTGCACTGAGGCCAGTCCAGTCTGAGTGCCAGGCTTCCCATCTGCCAATATACCCAGTCCCATAGGAAGTGCCAGACAAAGGAGGAAGCAGACAACGGACACAGCGGCGGAGCATGGCAGAAGGTGATTGATTACAGTGAGAACACAGATCATGTACGACAGAACCCCAGAGGTTACACAGCCATATTTAGAGATCTGAGGGAAGGCTGGGATTATGAAAGCCTGGAGATACAGTAGGCCTGAGGCAAGACATGAGGATGGGACAAGGGCTAAGGCTGAAACCTTTGTAGAATTACAGAATACAAATGCATTATACGTCGAAATGGTTTCTGTTTTTTATTTCTAAAACCCCGGCAGATAGCTAGCTGCAGAGCAGGGGTGGAATTAAGTTTGTGATAGATTAGGCACTGAGGATATTGAGGGAAATGACTTAGCACTATTTGTTGGCACAAATTTGAAACTTCAGTCAGCAGGGAGAGTTGAGATAAGAGTTTTTTTGCACAGTTCATTTACACAGACGTTTAATCTGAACATTCTCTGTTAAGACCTTAAGACCCTGTTGTAAAAATACACAAATATTTAATAAATGGAACGTTAGTAACGTTTAGAGAGGCAGCCCAGCGATTCATTCAGAGTGGTTCAGGAGAATCATTCTACAGCGTGTAGGAAGTCTAGCTCAGACAGATCAATATGGATAATGTCTCTCTCGTGTCTCTGTTCATTTCACTGATAAACAGAGTACTTCTCTTCTTCCTACTGGACGTATGGCTCTAGATTTAATCAGGAAAGACCTTTGAGGTCCATATCCAGCACAACTCAACCGATAGAGTGAGAAAGCTAATCGAGAAAACACCAAGAGTAATACCTTTTCGTTATCAGATTTTTACTTTGCCTTTTATCAAGCTGTAGCCTACTTTCACGGTTCTTATCTACACTGAACAAAAATATTATACGGTGTTGATCCCATGTTTCATGACCTGATGTAAATGATCCCAGAAATGTTCCATACGCACAAAAACGTATCTCTCAAATGTGGTGCACAAATTTGTTTACATCCCTGTTAGTGAGCATTTGTCCTTTACCAAGATAATTCATCATCCTGATATCCTGATCAAGTAGCTGGTTAAACAGCATGATCATTACACATGTGCACCTTGTGCTGGGGAAAATAAAATGCCACTAAAATGTGCAGTTTTGTCACACAACACAATGCCACAGATGTCTCAAGTTTTGAGGGAACGTGCAATTGGCATGCTGGCTGCAGGAATGTTCACCAGAGCTGTTGCCAGAGGATTTAATGCTCATTTCTCTACCGTAAGCCACCTCCAACGTCGTTTTAGAGAATTTGGCAGTACGTCCAACCAGCCTCACAGTCAAAGACCACGCGTAACAATGCCAGCCCAGGACCTTCAAATCCGGTTTCTTCATCTGCAGGATCGTCTGAGACCAGCCACTGCAACTGTGGGTTTGCCTAACCGAAGGATTCCTGCTCAAACTGCCAGAAACCGTCTCATCTGCGCGCTCGTCATCCTCACCAGGGTCTTGACCTGACTGCAGTTCGGTGTCGCAACCGACTTCAGTAGGCAAATACTCACCTTCAATGGCCACTGACACGCTGGAGAAGTGTGCTCTTCCCGGATAAATGCCGGTTTCAACTGTACCGGTGTCACGCTCTGACCTTAGATATCTCTGTTTTCTTTATATTTTGGTTAGGTTAGGGTGTGACGAGGGTGGGTATGGTAGTTTTTGTATTGTCTAGGGTTTTTGTATGTCTATGCTGGCCTGATATGGTTCCCAATCAGAGGCAGCTGTTTATCGTTGTCTCTGATTGGGGATCATATTTAGGTAGCCATTTTCCCTTTTGTGTTCGTGGGTTCTTGTTCTATGTTTAGTTGCCTGTCTGCACTATCCATATAGCTTCACGGTTCGTTTTGTTATTTTGTTAGTTTGTTCAGTGTTTATTCGTTAAAATAAATAAGAATGTACGCATACCATGCTGCACCTTGGTCTCCTTCGTATGACGAACGTGACAACCGGGCAGATAGCAGACAGCGTGTATGGCGTCGTGGTGTCGAGCGGTTTGCTGATGTTAACGTTGTGAATAGAGTGCCCCATGATGGCGGTGGCGTTATGGTATGGGCAGACAAGCTACGGACAATGAATACAATTGCATGTTATCAATGCCAATTTGAATGCACAGCAAAACTGTGACGAGATCCTGAGGCCCATTGTCGTGCCATTCATCCACAGCAATCACCTCATGTTTCAGCATGATAATGCACGGTCCCATGTCGCAAGGATCCGTACACAATTCCTGGAAGCTGAAAATGTACCAGTTCTTCCGTGACCTACATACTCATGTCCCCCATTGAGCATGTTTGGGATGCTCTGGATCGACGTGTATGACAGCATGTTCCAGTTCCCACCAATATCCAGCAACTTCACACAGCCATTGAAGAGGAGTTGGACAACATTCCATAGGCCACAATCAACAGCCTGATCAACTCAATGCAAAGGAGATGTGTCGAGCTGCATGAGGCAAATGGTGGTCACACCAGATGCTGACTGGTTTTCTGATCCACGCCCATACCTTTTTTTTAAGTGACCAACAGATGCATATCTGTATTCCCAGTCATGTGAAATCCATAGATTAGGGCCTAATGAATCTATTTCAATTGACTGATTTCCTTATATGAATTGTAACCCAGTAAAATCTTTGAAATTGTTGTATGTTGTGTTTATATTTGTGTTCAGTGTACATAGCGCCCGTTATTCCACCTGGCTGTCACACAATGCCTCTCATACTATCTTGGTGAGCTAATTTTCTTCTGTTTTAATCCATATATCTGATTATCTTCACCTGACCTCATACACCCCTTCTTTCCTACTCTCTTTCTTACCCTCCGTCTCTCTTCCTCCTGTATAGTAAGGATGAGTCAGCTAGCAGAAGAAGGGAAATGTTGATGAAAGAAAGATGAGAAGGGAGGAACGTCGGGAGTGAGAGAAGGAAAGAGGGAGTGGGGCAGCAGTATGAATGAACAACTTTCAGTCGAGGGTTGCATGAAAAAGGGACGCTGTCAGCAGAAAAGAGAGAGAGAGAGAAAGAGAGTGAATTCCATCAGCTTAAAGAGCAAATGTGACCAACAAAGGTATTGACTAAAACAGAAAGGATATGTGGGCATTGAGAGACAGGAAGAGACAGTAAGAGACAGAGAGGAAGTTTGATCGACAAAGTGATGGAGAAAAGGAGTAGAGGGAGAGAGTATTATGGAAAGTGTGATGGAGGGAGAGAGAGAGTGTGTGTGTGTGTTTTAGAGAGAGCAAGACAAGCCTAAATCGTAACTTTAGATGTTTGTATGGGAGAAAAGGAGAGAGAGGCAGAGAGAGAAAGACAGAGAAAGACAGTGTGTGCGTGTTACACTGCTTTCACATAGGATTTACAGTATTTTGCCTACAATTTTTTTTAATATTACACCTTTACAAACAGGCTAGTGGTAGTAGTGGTGTTCAGATGTGGGTGGGCGTCTATTTTAATACATCCATTGAAAATATACTCCATAAAAAATAAAACCATTATTCATTCATTTAGGCATGTCCTACGAAACATTATAAGACTAATAAAATGTATTTTCAAAAGAATAGAATAGCACATTTTGCGTCTACGTTAAGGTCTGTGCAGCCATGGCTGCGCCATCCAAATTAAATCAATAGTTTGTTAATGATTTAAACAGACGACACCTACCCAATATCAGTCAACACACATATATATTCTATTGACTAGTAGGAATACAATGTAATATTACAGAATAAAATAAAACAAATATTTTCCCCACACAACTTGTGTCATGGGAATGTGTTGAACAGCTGTCATTTTAAATAAAGTTATATTTTGAAACAGAGCCCAGGCCCATTTTTTTTTTAAATCCATGTTTCATCTCTTTCCTACCCTCACTCTGCTTTGTTAGGGAGCAGGCGTGGGGTCTTACCTTCATATTTCACAACCTCTGCAGGCATTTGGAGTTGCCTATTGGCGATTGAGCAACATAAATAGCCTTACACTTGATTTAGGCTACATTATTGCATGCAAAAAATGTTTCTGAACAGTAATAGATGAGCTATAGCCTACAGACGGTGATTCAGTGAAACAAAATCACATTGATTGATTAGACAATTTCACAGACTTTTTGTTAGGAGTAGGCCTAGGCTACTAAGTGAGTGCGAGTGACGAGCAAAATAGCCTCATCCACTTGTTAAACTACATGACATGGCAAAATGTTCTAATGGCCTACATGAGCCAACTAGGTAAGATGATTATGGGCAGCACTCACCTCAATTTCCCAGCCTATATGTAGCCTAACCAATAGGGTATCCAAATGGAGATTCGGTGAAAACAAACATCTGACATATATTGATTTATCAAGACCCCATACTTGTCAGGGAGGTGACCAAGAACCCTATGGTCACTCTGACAGAGCTCCAGAGTTCCTCTGTGGAGATGGGCAAACCTTCCAGAAGGACAACCATCTATGCAGCACTCCACCAATCAGGCCTTTATGGTAGAGTGGCCAGACGGAAGCCACTCCTCAGTAAAAGGCACATGACAGCCCGCATGGAGTTTGCCAACAGGCACCTAAAGACTCTCAGACCAGGAGAAACAAGATTCGATGGTCTGATGAAATCAAGATTGAACTCTTTGGCCTGAATGCCAAGCGTCATGTCTGGAGGAAACCTGGCACCATCCCTACGGTGAAGCATGGTGGAGGCAGCAACATGCTGTGGGATTATTTCAGTGGCAGGGACTGGGAAACTAGTCTGGATCGAGGGAAAGATGAACGGAGCAAAGTACAGAGAGATCCTTGATGAAAACCTGCTCCAGAGCGCTCAGGACCTCAGAAGGTGAATCTTCGCCCCAGTCTAACAGGACAACGACCCTAAGCACACAGCCAAGACAACGCATGAGTGGCTTCGGGACAAGTCTCTGAATGTCCTTGAGTGGCCCAGCCAGAGCCCAGACTTCAACCCGATCTAACATCTCGAGAGACCTGAAAATAGCTGTGCAGCTATCCAACCTGACAAAGCTTTAGAGGATCCGTAGAGAAGAATGGGAGAAACTCCCCAAATACATGTGTGCTAAGCTTGTAGCGACATGCCCAAGAAGACTCAAGGCTGTAACTGCTGCCAAAGGTCCTTCAACAAAGTACTGAGTAAAGGGTCTGAATAAAATGTGATAGTTGTATTTTTTTTATACATTTGCAAACATTTCTAAAAACCTGTTTTTGCTTTGTCATTATGGGGTATTGTTTGTAGATTGATGAGGGAAACAACTATTTTAATCTATTGTAGAATAAGGCTGTAACGTAACAAAATGTGTTAAAGGTCAAGGGGTCTGAATAGTTTCCGAGTGCACTGTATGCGTCCAATAAATTGGTCTGCACCGCATCACTCCTAGTGATTCAGGGCTAATCTCTATCGCCATCCAGCTAATTACAAGCGACTGGCTAAACGAAAAGACAAAACCTTTTACCTCGGAGATGTTAGAGTCCATTTCCCGGTGCTTGACATAAGAGCTCAGCCAAGATAGCATGAAGTAAAAAGACAGCACTGTTTTCCCACCTGAATCTCCTCATTGCCCCCAGCAACATTAGCCTACATTTAGGCTATTGTTTATATGTGTATTACACACTATGTTGAGGTAAGAATCGGAGTATAATGCTGTATGGATGTCAACCCCAATACATGTCCATGCCATAATTACCAATCAGCTGCATTACAGTTAAAAACGACTTTCCCTACCACCATCAATTTCTGTATGCTAGCTATGCTACCAGCTTAAAAAAGACTCAATCTGACATCTGCAGTGGCCCTACAGCAATCACTGTAATCCAGCCTCTGTAGAACTCAGGACATGAATTCTTCTTGCACTTCGTGGAGCAGAGCAGAGCTGTTGTGAAGGAAGTTGTGAAGGAAGTGAGTTTGTGTTTGTACAGGACCTCCCGTAATGCAGAGCATTACAGAGCCCTCCGCATTGTTACACAATTTGGGAGGCACACGGCTATCTGGGATGGTTGGGTATGGAGCTCCATTTGGCCTCTGCAAACCTCCGGAGGCTCCGTAATCGCGTCACACCCTCCATATGGAGCCTCCGGACAGCATTGATATCCCTACCCAAGGTATCATTAAGATGTATTTTATTTGGGAACTTGCTCTGATAGACTTTCACAAAGTTCCCCATGTTTGTTGTCAAGGAAGTGAGTTTGTGTCTATACAGGACGTACCGCCCCAACCTACTGTCAACCAATTATGTCAATGCGGAGCTATACTGAGCCCTCCGCATTGTTACAAAATGTGGGAGGCGCACGGCGATGTGGTACGGAGCTTGATTTGGCCTTCGCAAGCCTCCGCAATTGCATCAGACCCTCTGTATGGAGCCTCCGGATCGCATTACCAGAGCAAGCATACATTGCCTTTAACAATGCAGAGGGCTCTACATAGCTCTGCATTGACATGATTGGTTGTCCGGTGCAGACAAATGACAGCTCCCTGAAGCACCAGAAGTAGGAATGCTCTGACTTCTGCCGAAGCCGCATCACAGTAAATTCTGTACAGCCACTGCAGACATCGGATTGACAATGCAGAGCCTTTTAAAGCCATTGGCATCACTTTACCGAAATGATTGCCATGAGGAAGAAAAGGTCTTTTGGCAGAAATAAAAGTTTAGGCTTTGATACCGCCAATACCTTCTAGATATAAAGAAGAGGCTGAAAAAAGTTGGCAGTATGATAAAGTTGGCGGATAAACTTCTTAGTATGAAAGGGATTAGAGAAAGGAAGAAGTAGAGAGAAATAGAGTGTTCGAGAAACTGAAAGAGACAGTGCTACAGATGTAACACTCTTTCGAGAGTCAGTCAGTTCCAAGAGAGGGTGTCTGAACTTAGCTGAGCTGTTTTCGCTGTTGTGTTTCTGCTGCTGTGGCTCAGTGCTCTCTCCATTGATTGGGTTAAGGTCATTACGTGGCTGTAAGGTCGCCCAGCTGTCTCGACCCGGCGTTAATCACTCACTAATCGAAGGGAAATGACTCTGATTTAGTTTTCTCTTACAAACCGGAGTGCTACCCTGTCTGTCTGTCAGATATGAATGTCTACATTCCAAATGGCACCCTAACCTCTACATAGTGCACTACTACAGGGCAGGATAAAGAAATTATAGGCCCCCGGGGCTTTGTTTAAAAAATATATTGAACTCTGAATTCCATCAGCTAAATCATATAGCTATATTTTGGTATACACACTGTCAATCAATTTCGCCAATGCCATGGTTGCCAGTGCTAGACTGATAGCTGCCTTCAGCAGAGTAAACATGTTTGTTTGCTCATTCTATCTTTGACTGACGTTAGCTAACGTTACCAAATAAAGAGTCTCAATTTGGTAGCCATCTATTCCCGCCATTGTCTGGAAAACACTCCGTAACTAAAAATAGAATTGTTGATATACAGTAGGTAACTCTGTGTGCAATGATGAATGTGTACAGTATAAATCATCTATGATTGGTATAGTTGGGTCTCAGCTGGCTTGCAATCTTGCTGCCAATTTAGTGATGCTAGTTAGCTAACAGCAAACTGACAATATTGAAATGTCCCTGTTAGGTATGCGTAGCTAGCCAGTCTAATAGAGATCAATACAATTAGTGGGGTGGTTCAATTGTGTATTGTTGTGTATTTTGTTGTAGCTGGTACAGAACCTGATTCCACCAATACGTGCCTCCAACCCCTAGCTCTGCACAAGGTGAAGGTAAATTGGCCAAAATATTTACAAGCTGAAGGCTAAACTAGCTCAATTTACAGTAAGCATGGCATAAACATGATTTGGGTAGTGTTTGTATGGTTTGTGTTATGGGGCTACAGGTACCCCCTGAGGACCACAGAATACCTTCCAGACCATGTAATCAATTGCGTCGACCCCTCTTCTCTTTTTACCTTTTGTAAAACTCAGGTTATCTGGAGTCATTCCACAGTGCCCTGCTGAAAAATACCCTAAAGCGGGGCATTTTGGGTACACAAGCATGAGGGAGCGGACACACCTTGCGGTTATGGAGCACAACAAGATTGTGGGACAGAAACCATCAAGGGATACTGAACAGTATAAAATCAACACTACAACAGTAATGACAAAACCACCTCATTCTCAAAACACAATACAAAAACACGTCAAAACAATTCCCCTGCAAAAGACTACTATTGACAAGAATGACCGGTCAAAGTCAAATGGGCTGGGGGAGGTTTACAGACAGTACTTTGAGACGAGGAAGGGGCTTTTGGTTGTGCTTAGACAGTAAATATATTGTTGTGTATGAGAGCGATTGAGGTGCCTTTTCTCCTCAATCTCCCATACACAACAATTCATACTGTGTAAGAACTGCCTTCCTAAGACTTTTCACACCTTTAGCCCCCCAGCCCAGTCACTTTGTTGACAGATCTTTCCTCTCAAAACATCTCCCAATGCCCCCTCATTGTCCCTAAACAAAACGCTAGCCGGTCCCATTCGGTTGATACCTTTACCAACAAAGGCATGTTGCCCTACATCCCTTCCAGAAAAGGTATAAAACCACAAGCATGTCTTTCCAGGAGACGTGCAGTACCAACAAATCTTCTGCAAGAGGACCAAGCAGTTGGTGGTTAAGAAGCCCTACAGCACTTTCGACAGAGTCTTTTCCAGCTGGCCGTTCACCGCAGACAGAACAAGCCCATCGCCATAAGCACAATGAGTCTCAGCTTCCCCAGCCCATCATTGCCAGTGTACCGAAGCCGGATAAAGGGCTATGGCTGCGTTTACGCAGGTAGCCCAATTCAGACCTGATTGGTCTTTTGACCAATCAGATAGGTTCTGAAAAAGAGCTGATGTGATTAAGACCAAATAGTGGAAAAAAGATCAGAATTGGGTTGTCTGTATAAACACAGCTAATTATTAGAATCAGGATGTGCTACATTATGGTTGGAGGTAAAACCTACAGGACCGTAGCTCTCCAGGAACAGGGTTGGAGCCCTGATGTAGAACCAGCATAAAATAAATGTGGATCTTTTCTATCAATCTTCTAAATATTTCTGCCATAATCGATTCACAATATGTATTTATAGAAGCTGTACATGGCTCTGTAGCATAAAAAAGATGCTAGACATTCAGATATCAAATAATGTTTATTTGTCAACATCTAAAATACAGGAGGATGTACACTATTTAATGCTAACTCAAGAGAACCGGGTATTCAACAACGTTTTATGGTAAAAGTAACATTCAAAAAATATATGAACAGCATAGTACAATTCAGTGTGTCCGAGTGTCTCTCAGGTGTGGAGACAAGTGCAGAGAACTGTAGTTACATATTGTTACACCAGATAATGTGAGTTACCCAAATATTTTAGCAGACATCTTGACTATTTCAAGTCTTCTCCCATTGATTGAGACAGGTGGGTGTCCACCCCAAAGTGCTGCATGTCATGATGACAGAGACCTGTCTATCAATGAGTGAGAAGACTTGAAAGACACGGTGGTGGCACACCATCTTTAAGGAGCAAAAAAAGTATTTATTTTAATAAAATTCTGACATTTTATGAGACTCCTGTTTCCCCTGAAATCGAGGACATTGCTAAGGTTGGTTGAAAATTCTCTGCTACACCAAACAGTACCTATCCTGTAACTCCCAGTAATGTATAACAAAAATCTTTAGTTAAAACACATTATCTGGTGTAACAATTTGTAGCTAAGAGAACTGGTGATCAGCAGATGGGAGAGATGGTCATGATAAAATTGCAATTCCAAAAGAAACATACAGTAAGTTCACGGAATACTTGTAAAGCTGTGGAAGGAGTGTTGTCATGATCAAACTGCCATTCAGCTCCTCATCTGCTTGAAATCCATCATAATGCCTAATCCCTCGAGGGGGATACAGTTGACGGGATACAGTTCTGCTACAATGACACATGCAGACAACAGAATTATGTTTCTGTATCTAGAATCCACTCCAGGAAGAAGCCCAGGCATTAAACGTTATTGTCTGCAAGACAAAAAAAAAGCATATTCACTCTATTGTACAGTTTGAACAACAGTTGAACCGTGCCAGCATAACATCAGGGTAGACTAGTTGGACATGCATACATGTGCACAGGTACAGAGATTACATTTATAACAATATCTAGCTTAAAAGAAAAAAATATGGCATAACCCTCAACCTTTGCACAGCGACCAGACCGTACAAATGAGCCTAGGTAGGTAGGCAGAGAGTACATTGTTGTATTATTGTTTCTCCTCACTGTTCGGTAGTAAACTTACAGTGCATTCGGAAAGTATTCAGACCCCCTGACTTTGTTATGTTACAGCCTTATTCTAAAATTGATTTAAAAAAAAAATCCCTAATCAATTTACACACAATAACAAAGCAAAAACAGATATAGAAATGTTTGCAAATTCATAAAAACATAAACAGGAATATCACATTTACATAAGTATTCAGACCCTTTACTCAGCACTTGTTCTTTACTAAACATTTGTATTAACCTATTCACCACCTCCCCTGTTCAGAGGAAACCTTTTTTATTTTTACAGCTTTTCTGCTACATATACATACACATTTTAAATGCATGGTACTTTTATATACAGCAATCACATAACAATAAAACATTACTAAACAAACTCTTTAATCCCACCCCTCAGCCATTCTAAGCCCATCCCACCTATCATAGACCACCCTCGTTTGGTTTCCATGTGCCATATATTTTTCTGTTGTGCTGTGATGTTTTACATACATTTTTAACCTTTTCTAATCATAACAGTATCCACAGATTGTGAGCTAAAGATGAAAACCTTTCCTACAAATTGTATTATATTATTTATTGACTGACTATGGCTTTCCAAATCACCCAACACTGCTATTTGTAAGGTTAATTTGAAGTGAATGTTGTGATTTTTTTAACCATTCCTGAACCTGTGACCAGAAACAAGCTACATAGAAGGCAATACCAGAATAAATGATCTAGTGATTGTCTCTTCACAGCACAATCTACAGAGCTGAGATTGTTGTATGCCCCATATATATAGCATTCTGATGGTGGCATGAATTTTGTATAATAATTTAAATGATTGTGTTGAATCAAGTGTAGTTTTTTGTACCAGTTCATAAACCATGTGCCATGGAATCGGTACATCAAAAATCTTTTTATTTATAGACAAACAAATTCCTTACCTTCTCCCTCTTCCACTTACCTCCTCCATTTTTGTGGTAACGCTGCAATCAGTTGGTTTTAAGTTTGGATTGAGCAGACATTCCCATATATTTTCGATAGCTGTATATGTGACATAACTCCACCGTTTCCAATCATAATGTCATGAATAAATATAATACAATAAAAAATATACATAATTGTCTTATTTGTATTAAATCAGTATATTTTAGTTTAACCATAATTGTTGTTCTATCTTTTCTGGAGGATAAGGATGAGCCTTTCTTAATAATCTACTGGAGACCATTTTGGGTTTAAGTATAACTTATGTATGAGTGGAGCTTTAAGTGAGAGGTTTAAAGCTTTAATATTGAATAATTTTTGTCCCCCTAACTCATATTTATTATATAAATAGGCACGTTTAATTTTCTGGCTTAGCATTCCAAATATATATTTTTTTACTCGTATGAATTAAAAAACGAGTCGTCTGGAGTAGGCAGCGCCATTAGTAAGTAAGTAAACTGTGATAGGACTAAAGAGTTAATGAATGTCATTTTTCCATGAATAGACAAGTATTTACCTCTCCATGGTTGCAGAATCTTACCTATTTTTTGCAAACTTTCTATTGAAATTGATCGCGGCAAGTTCATTTATATTTTTGGAGATGTGAATACCAAGTATGACTACTTCACCATCCGTCCATTTTATTGGTAAACTACAAGGTAGTGTAAACACTATTTTTTAACGATACAATACGTAATATGGTACACTTGTCATAATTAGTTTATAGTCAAGATGCTAGAAAAGTGATCAAGATCTTCAATGAGACTGTGCAGGGATGCAGATTGAGGACTTTAGAAAAAAAACTAGTCATCAGCATACATTGACATTTGTTTCTAACCCCTGGACTTCTAACCCCTTTATGTTGGATCTAATTTTAATAGTTAGCATTTCACAATGGCCACAATAAATAGATATGGAGACAACGGACAGCCTTGTTTCACTCCTCTTAAAAGCTCAATACTTTCTGAGAAGTAACCATTATTTACATCTGGGTCTGCTGTACATAAGAGATTCATTGAAATGAAAGTAATCCAGGCATTTATATATAAATTCTAGTCGTACTTTATCAAACGCCTTTTCAAAATCTGCTATGAAGACCAGGCCTGGTATCTTTGATGTTTCATAATGTTCAGTACTTTGTTGAAGCACCTTTGGCATTCTCAAGTCTTCTTGGGTATGACTTGGCACAGCTGTATCTGGGGAGTTTCTCCCGTTCTTCTCTGCAGATCCTCTCAAGCTCTGTCAGGTTGGATGGGGAGCGTCACTGCACAGCTATTTTCAGGTTTCACCAGAGATGTTCAACCGGGTTAAAGTCTGGGCTCTTGCTGGGCCACTCGAGGACATTCAGAGACTTGTCCCGAAGCCACTCCTGTACTTCTCTGTACTTTGATCCGTTCATCTTTGCCTCGATCCTGACTAGTCTCCCAGTCCCTGCCGCTGAAAAACATCCCCACAGCATGATGCCGCCTCCACCATGCTTTACCGTAGGGATGGTGCCAGGTTTCCTCCAGAAACGCTTGGCATTCAGGCCAAAGATTTCAGTGTTGGTTTCATCAGACAAGAGAATCTTGTTTCTCATGGTCTGAGTCCTTTAGGTGCCTTTTGGCAAACTCCATGCAGGCTGTCATGTGCCTTTTACTGAGGAGTAACTTCCATCTGGCCATTCTACCATGAAGGCCTGATTGGTGGAGTGCTGTAGAGATGGTTGTCCATCTGGAAGTTTCGTCCATCTCCACAGAGGAGCTCTGGAGTTCTGTCAGAGTGACCATCGGGTTCTTGGTCACCTCCCTGCTTCCTCTTGAGCCCCCCACAGGCATGGGCCCAGGGGCTTCAGCCCCCGCATTAATCTGGCCCTGGTAGTGCACTATATAGGGAAAAGGGTACCATTTTGGAAGAAGCTCAACACTGCACTCTCAAACAGATTGATTTGATACCACATGCAAGTAGCATCAGCATTTTATTGATGCTGTCTGACATTTAATTGAGACCAATAAAGACTGATTATTATTGCCACTGTGACTACCCCCAGTTATGGGGGAGAGAATAGGAGACCTACATTAGGCCTATTAATTAAATGGGACTCATACTATGTCAGTGGTTGAGAAAATGTAGGATCTTTGCATATCATTGATATGCAAAGCAGGGAGGTTTTGCATAGAATTTGTCATTGAACTTGGGGCCAATAGGGCAAACTTGACTTCACAAAAGAGCAGGTTCACAACCCACTGGGCAAAAACTGGTTGAATCAATGTTGTTTCCACATCATTTCAACAACAAAATTGAATGTGATGACATTGAATCAATGTGGGAAACTCATTGGATTCACAAAAAGTAATCAACGTAAGTTAATTTCCTTTTTTTAACCTAAATCCGATGATAGGGTGATTATTTCTATTTTGATTTCACATTGAATTCACGTTGACAACTCAACCAAAAACTAGACATTAAACTGATGTCTATGCCCAGTGGGAAGGCCTTTAAAAACACAGGAATTAACTTTTACAAATTATCTGATGACTAAGAAATGATCTAACCAGTGATTTAGGCAATTTCCTGTCAGAACATATTGACTTCAAGGGTCTCACTTACTAAGGGTTTGCTGTTGCACCTTTGAACATCTTGCACCTGTTCTTTTGAGACATAAAACAAAGTATCTAAAACATGAAACTGTCTTTATTCAGGCACATCTTTCAATATCTCATCTTTCTCTCTCTACTTTTATGTTGAATTCCCTCTGGGAAAATAACAGGTTGGAAAACATATCTTTCAAAGGTTTACCATAGCCATTCAACAACCTTTCATAGCTTTCTGAAGAGCACAGAGAGAATACCTCTAGGGTATAAATGTTCCAAATTCACTGCATAGCATGTGGAATGACGATCCAAAAGTATGAGGGCTGAAATGTGGTGGTTGCCACCTCGCTCACCTTCACTAGCTCCTTGGAGAGTAGAACGTGGATATTAGGCTCTCCGTGCCATCCAGTTACCGGGCCAGGTCCCAGGCTGTTGTGGTGTTGAGTCCCAGGTTGTGTAGGTTGTCTTCCAGCTGGTTGGACCATCTGGCTCTAGGCCTTCTTTCCTCTTGGGCGTGGTAAGTTAGGGGATGCCTTTAGAGGATGAGGACAGGCTCCAGAAGTGGGTTCAATCTGGCCAGGTGACCAAACAGTCAGAGTCAGGTACCCACCTGCCTTCTCTGAAATGCCACAGAGTGCTGGGCCAGGGGGGTTAAGTGCCAGATGGAAGGAAGGGGAGAGAAAGACAGAAAGAAGCTGGGTTGAGAGGGCTAGGTAAATGAGGGAGGGTTAGGTGGTCTAGGGGACTATGGGTACAGTAGAGAGGTGGACAGCAGGGATGATGTCACAGTGAGAAGGCACGGAGAGACTCAGGGTACATCCAAAATGGCACCCTATTCCCTATATAGTGTACTACTTTTGACCAGGGCCCATAGAAAATAGGGTGTCATTTGGGATGCACTCTCAAACCTGAAAGGTGAAAGACTATTCAGCTTCAGACACATCCTGACCTTTATAGTAGACAGAGTGTCACTACCGTTCTTTGTCAGAAAAGTATGGTCCAACTGTGTTAGCGTGTATTTGTGTGTGTGTGTACTGTAACCAAAGGTCATCTCATGAAGATCAGCTGAGCGCAGTGAGTCCAGCGATCAAGACATCTACATCTCTATCTCCTGAGAAGAAAAACCCCCAACAGTATCCCAGTTCATATTGAATCACCGGAGAAGTAATATTTCAAGAACTGAATGTGGAGAGACTGGCTCCATCCTGGGTCGTGTTCAGTAGGGCACACAGGATTATTTTATTTTCAAAAACAAACATTTCTTATTGGACATACTGTGTATGGATTGCATTCTACCTGGCAGGCCGCTCCTACCAGGTGACGTGGAGAGGATGTGTCCACACCACATACTGTCACTACTGGTGTCCCCCAGGGTTCGGTCCTAGTCCCTCTTCTCTCTATACACCGAGTCACTCGGCTCTGTCGTATCCTCACATGGTCTCTCCTATCATTGCTATGTGGATGACACTCAACTACTTTTCGCCTTTCCCCTTCTGACACCCATGTGGCGACACGAATCTCTGCGTGCCTGGCAGATATCGCAACTTGGATGTTAGCCCACCACCTCAAGCTCAACAAGCCGGAGCTGCTCTTCCTCCCGGGGAAGGCCAGCTCTTGTCACGCCCTGATGGGTTTCACCTGTCTTTGTGATTGTCTCCACACACCTCCAGGTGTCACCTGTTCACCTCATTAGTCCCCAGGCACTTATTCCTGTGTTCCCTGCTTGTCTGTTGCCAGTTCATTTTGTTTGTCAAGTCAACCAGCGTGTTTTTTCCCGTTCTCCTGCTTTTTCCTTCTCTCTGTTTTGCTAGTCCTCCTGGTTGTGACCCTTGCCTGTCTGGATTCTGAACCCGCCTGCCTGACCATTCTGCCTGCCCTCGAGCCTGCCTGCCACTCTGTACCTCCTGGACTCTGACTTGGTTTTGATCTTTTGCCTGTCCACGACCATTCTCTTGCCTACCCCTTGGATTATAATAAATATCAGAGACTCAAACCATCTGCCTCCCGTGCCTGCATCTGTGTCTCGCCTTGTGCCCTTATAGCCCTCTCAAAGACCTCTCCATCACAGTTGACAACTCCACAGTGTCGCCCTCCCAGAGTGCAAAGGACATTGGTGTGACACTGGACAACAGCCTGTCGTTTTCTGCAAACATCAAAGCAGTGACTCGCTGCTGCAGGTTCATGGTCTACAACATCCGTAGAATACGACCCTACCTCACACAGGAAGTGGCGCAGGTCCTAATCCAGACACTTGTCCTCTTCCATCTGTACTACTGCAAATCACTGTTGGCTGGGCTCCCCGCTTGAGCCGTCAAACCCTTGCAACTTATCCATAACGCATCAGCCCGCATGGTTTTCAACCTTCAAGTTCTCTCATGTCACCCCCTCCTCTACATTCTCCACTGGCTTCCAGTCGAAGCTCGCATCCACTACAAGACCATGCTGCTTACCTACGGAGCAGCAAGAGGAACTGCCCCTCCCTACCTTCAGGCTATGCTCAAACCCTACACCTCAACCCGAGCACTCCGTTCTGCCACCTCAGGTATCTTGGCACTCCCACCCTACGGGAGGGCAGCTCCCACTCATCCCAGGCCAAGCTCTTCTCTGTCCTGTCACCCCAATGGTGGAACCAGCTTCCCCTTGAAGCTAGTCCCTGCCCGTCTTCCAAAAACATCTAAAACCCTACTTCTTCAAACAGTAAAAAAAGTTTGACAGTAATTCTATAACAACTTGATACATTACATGCCTTCATTTATTCATTCCAATTAGACTGATTTGGATTTCTCCCTGACCAATATGGTGGCCATTTTCACCCCATTCTGGAACTTCTAGGGTTCATGACAAAGCCCCTATAGTAAGTTTAAATCTCTATGGTCGGCCCCCCCCACTCCAGATGGTTTATGTCATGTTCATATCTTATGGCAAGAATGGGGGGGGGGGGGGGGTACGTACATGTGAAACTTTGGTACGCCACTGGCAACACACCAGCATCTTGCGATTTTCAGACTGTACCGCTCTTCTCATCCAGAGTGGTATATTCCTCACAAACTGAAAACAAATAGCATCCTAATCATACCAGCCAGACTGAAACAAACAAAGACTTTGTCCAAAATGCCCTATAGTGCAATACTTTTGATGAGAGCCCAATGTGACTCTGGTCAAAAGTAGTACACTAGGGAATAGGTTGCTATTTGGTGATACAGTAACATAACACCCCGCCAAACATTTCATGTACCGTCAGTGCTGGTGGGGGCCTTTCTCTGAACAGAGTGTCTCTACCATAGAGACATAGGATACAATACATGATGAAACTGTATTTTATTGTAAGCCTAAAATGTATTTCATAAAAAGCATTATTCTATTACTGTCAATGTATGCCGAGGGCTTTTCTCTGATCATCATCATCATCTATTCTCTGAACCATATACAGTGTATGTACGCAGGCAACCGTTCAAAAGTTTGAGGTCACTTAGAAATGTCCTTGTTTTCCAAGAAAACATACATGAAATGAGTTGCAAAATGAATAGGAAATAAAGTCAAGATGTTGACAAGTTTATAAATAATTGTGTCCTTCAAAAACTTTGCTTTCGTCAAAGAATCCTCCATTTGCAGGAATTACAGCCTTGCAGACATTTGGCAATCTATTTGTTGAGGTAATCTGAAGAGATTTCACCCCATGCTTCCTGAAGCACCTCCCACAAGTTGGATTGGCTTGATGGGCACTTACATACCACACGGTGAAGCTTCTCCCACAACAGCTCAATAGGGTTGAGATCCAGTGACTGTGCTGGCGACTCCATTATAGACAGAATACCAGTTGAGTGCTTCTTCCCTAAATAGTTCTTGCATAGTTTGGAGCTGTGCTTTGGGTCATTGTCCTGTTGTAGGAGGAAATTGGCTCCAATTAAGCGCCATCCACAGGGTATGGCATGCAAAATGGAGTGATAGCCTTCAAGATCCCTTTTACCCTGTACAAATCTCCCACTTTACCACTGCCAAAGCACCCCCAGACCATCACATTACATTACCTCCACCATGCTTGACAGATGGCGTCAAGCACTCCTACAGCATCTTTTCATTTTTTCTGCATCTCACAAATGTTCTTCTTTGTGATCCGAACACTTCAAAAACTGAGATTTGTCTGTCCATAACACTTTTTCCAATCTTCCTCTGTTCAGTGTCTGTGTTCTTTCGCCCATATTAATATTTTCTTTCTATTGGCCAGTCTGAGATATGGCTCTTTCTTTGCAACTCTGACCAGAAGGCCAGCATCCCGGAGTCGCCTCTTCACTGTTGACATTGAGACTGGTGTTTTGCGGGTACTATTTAATGAAGCTGCCAGTTGAGGACTTGAGGCATCTGTTTCTCAAACTAGACACTAATGTACTACTTGTCCTCTTGCTCAGTTGTGCACCGGGGCCTCCCACGCTTTCTATTCTGGATAGAGCCAGGTTGCGCTGTTCTGTGAAGGGAGTAGGACACAGCGTTGTACGATATTCTTGGCAATTTCTCACATGGACAAGAATAGACTGACGAGTTTCAGAAGAAACGAAGGCCAGAAGAAAAGGCCAGTTTTATTGCTTCAATACAGTACTAGTCAAAAGTTTGGACACACCAGCTCATTCCAGGGTTTTTATTTTTACTATTTTCTACATTGTAGAATAATAGTGAAGACATCAAAACTATGAAATAACACATATGGAATCATGTAGTAACCCAAAAAAGTGTTAAATAAAAATATATTTTAGATTTTAGATTCTTCAAAGTAGCCACCCTTTGATATGATGACAGCTTCGCACACTCTTGGCATTCTCATAACCAGCTTCATGAGGAATGCTTTTCCAACAGTCTTGAAGGAGTTCACACATATTCTGAGTACTTGTTGGCTGCTTTTCCTTCACTCTGCAGTCCAACTCATCTCAATTGAGTTGAGGTCTTGTGGATGATTGTGGAGGCCAGGTCATCTGATGCAGCACTCCACCACTCTCCTTCTTGGTCAAATAGCCCTTACACAGCCTGGAGGTGTGTTGCGTCATTGTCCTGTTCAAAAATGAATTTTAGTCCCACTAAGAACAAACCAGATGGGATATTGCTGCAGAATGCTGTGGTAGCCAAGCTGGTTAAGTGTGCCTTGAATTCTAAATAAATCACCGACAGTGTCACCAACAAAGCACCCCCACACCATAACTCCTCTTCCTCCATGCATGCATGCATGCGGAAATCATCCATTCACCTACTCTGCGTCTCACAAAGACACGCCGATTGGAACCAAAAATCTCAAATTTAGACTCATCAGACCAAAGGACAGATTTCACCGGTCTAATGTCAATTGCTCGTGTTTCTTGGACCAAGCAAGTCTTTTCTTATTGGTGTCCTTTAGTAGTGGTTTCTTTGCAGCAAGTCGACCATGAAGGCCTGATTCACACAGTCTCCTCTGAACAGTTGATGTTGAGATGTGTCTGTTACTTGAACTCTGTGAAGCATTTATTTGGGCTGCAGTTTGAGGCTGGTAACTCGAATGAACTTATCCTCTGCAGCAGAGGTAACTCTGGGTCTTCCTTTCCTGTGGCGGTCCTCATGAGAGCCAGTTTCATCATAGCGCTTGATGGTTTGTGTGACTGCACTTGAAGAAAATTCAAGTTCTTGAAATGTTCCGGATTGACTGACCTTCGGGTCTTAAAGTAATGATGGACTGTCATTTCTCTTTGCTTATTTGAGCTGTTCCTGCCATAATATGGACTTGGTCTTTTACCAAATAGGGCTATCTTCTGTATACCAACCCTACCTTGTCACAACACAACTGATTAACTCAAACGTATTAAGCTGGTTGAGAGAATGCCAAGAGTGTGCAAAGCTGTCATCAAGGCAAAGGGTGGCTACTTTGAAGAACATCAAATATATTTTGATTTGGTTACTTTTTTGGTTACTACATGATTCCATATGTGTTATTTCATAGTTTTGATGTCTTCACTATTATTCTACAATGTAGAAAATAGTAAAAACAAAAACCCTGGAATGAGTAGGTGTGTCCAAACTTTTGACTGGTACAGTATATATTGAAGCAATAAGGCACAAGGAGGTGTGGTATATGGCCAATATGCAACGGCTAAGGGATGTTCTTAGGGACGAAGCATCGCGTGGTATATTGGCCATATATAACAAACCCCCGAGGTGCCTTATTGCTATTATAAACTGGTTACCAACGTAATTAGAGCAGTAAAATCAATGTTTTGTCATACCCGTGGTATACGGTCTGATATACCACGGCTGTCAGCCAAATCGGCATTCTGTTTATATATATATATTTTTTTACATATAAACCCTTAGATAAGGGCTTGTTTTCCCAGACCTAGATTAAGCCTAGTCTAAAAACTGCAATCAATGGAAAATCTGTGTCTGGGCCCCTAAATGTTGTATTAATAATTTCATGAGCTGTATTGTCTACTAATCTAAATAAAACTGTCAGAATAGTTTCTCTACTCAGAGCTCCACAGGGATGACGCCATTAACAAATAAGTCTGGAACGTAACCATGAAATCCAAGATCAAGACAATTAATTAGGCAAAAATATGATTAATTAAGGAGAAAAAGTATACAACTGTCATGACTACACTCAAGGGTAGTAAATAACGTCCATGTTAACTGGTCTCTGATGTACACAGATCAAATGTTTGAGATAATGACTGCATAATCTATGGTTTTCCTCCTCTAATACCCACGTACTTACTAAATAGTGACTCTAGTGTTCCCCTCCCTTGAGTAGACCCTGTTCCCTACACATGGTTCTAATGACAGGGGGGCCTGGGTAACCCCATAACCAATCAGGTCCCCCCATTAGACATATCAAAGGGACCCCCCCTACAAAAAATAAAATATTGACATCAGTACGCCTAAGAGACGTTGGCACCACCAGAATGCATGTGGAGTTCAGTCAGCGTGAATGAATATAAGTCCCAGGCCAATCTGTACCACTCGGTGCCAAAGGAAATGGTTAATCACTGTCCTCAATTCCCCAGCAGAAAAATACACTATAGCCCAATCTGCCATTAAGAAAAATATAGCCCAATCTGTCAATTAGGAACATTATACAAATTACAGTAATGAACTCACTCACTCTGTGGCCCCCTTTCATTTAATTCTCAGCTTCCCTGCGTCCCCTGCTTTTATAATTTCTCTGTGAGAGGGCAGTAATATTGTGATTTATGTGGGAGGACAGCAGCAGAACTGTATTAGTCTGAGAGCTGAGAGCATTTTGGCTCAAACACAGTTCTCTCTCTTTATTAATGAGCTGCTCTATAACAGTCATTTCCTCCCCCCTTCATCTGTATTGTTCAAAAACCACCAAGAGAGAAGACAGTTGTAGGCGGCTTTACACTCTGTAGTAGCCTATTATTGAATGAGATATTAAAATGCTTTCAGATTTGTCTATCTTCAGTAATTACTGGGCTGTCAATACTTATAAGACAATAATATATTCCAATTCCTCAACCCTTGTTGAAACATGGAAGAACACAGAACACACAATTGTTCAGAATACACAGGAAGATTGAGTGACTTGGTTAGAAACCAGGGTTTTCAACTCCAGTCAATTCAGAAAGTAAACTAAATTCCAATTTGAAAAGCATTCGAGGAATTTAACTGAAATTGACCACAACACTGCTAGAAACCAACCACACTGAAATTGTGAAATCCAATCCTTCCCTCAGTTTAACATCATGATCTACAGTAGGTCAGGGGTTCCAAAACATTTTCAGTCAGGTCAGCCCCAATCCAATGATCACCACCTACTGGAAACATTAACACAGTGCAGCGCATGTCAATAGGAAGCCTACTATTTACCCCATATCTACGGAAGAGTATTAGGGCCAAGTGAAGAGAACAAATAACTAAAGAGTGATGGGTGGTGGTACTTGGATAATTTGGGGAGGGGGGGCGAATAGTAATACTTCGAGATTAAAGTAGCAATATTTCAAATGTTATTTCGAGAATAAAAGTAGGACAAAACAAACAAATGGCCATCAATCGAATGGTCTAATAACTCAACAGGCGTCACTGCACAGGCACACACGCTACATTTCTACCTGGGAACTTCAGACTATATGGAGGCATATACTCTAACGGCCATGGTGAGTTATGAGCACAAACCACTCTTGGCACTGTCCGCCGCCTCAGCCACTGACTGCGAAGAGCTCTGGGGTTGAGTCCCTGCCAGTCTGCCCTCCGTATTCGCTACAACGTTCTGCCGCATAATTGCAAATATTAGCGACCTTATCCATGATGCTTTACGAACAGTAGTATGTCCCCCTTATAGCAACTATCCTTCTAACGACTAGCCTAGGTGAGCACACCCAATGAAACGAATCATATTGGGATCCTGGAGACCGGCGGCTACGTCTGTATGTGTCATGTAAAGCTGCTCTCTAAAATTTGCTATAACACCGCTATTTTTATTTTGCAGGGCATTATAAACCTATAGCGGCCCACTATATTGAGTATCCTAGGCAAGCCTTTCTTAGAGTATGGGTCGCGACGTGTCAGAGTAAATGTATAATTATTTCATTAATTACTGGAATTGCACTCTGTTTCCGCAGTGACTCTGCTCAGTTTGGCAGCTGCGCGAGTGGGTGGAAGATGCCCGTGTGCTTCACGGTTTACCGAAACTTTTTTCGGCAGTTCTCGATGATCACTCCGTGACCCACACGCTGCAGTGCTGTCGTTCAGACACTGGATTGTCATCCCTACTTGCCATCGAATGGACTCAAGTTCTGACTGAGCTCAATTGTCACGAAACGCAAATACAGCGATGAGTTTCTCTCCATTGGTTTAATTAATCAACTTTGAGAAATAACGAGGAGCGCCAAAATCGGTTTTGTGCAGGGAAGTGCTTAGTATTGAGTCTCTCAAAATGAACAAATTAAAACGAAAGGTCCTAACCAAACATCCACGGCATTTTGGTAAACCCAGGGAATTCTTTCAGAACAGGGCAGAATGCTTCAGGAAACAGTGCTTCTTCGACAGTGGAAAAGTCAACTAGCAAGGCATTTTATAAACAGGTGATGATAAGCAGAAATAAGGGAGTACTCTCTTAGTAGTCGATGTGAGTTGCTTTTTCAATCAATCCCCTTGTACACAGCTAATAGCTAGTTAACCTTAGCTATCTAAATACTAAAAGTACATATGAAGATGGGGGGGCTGTTGATGTTAAAATACAAGTAATCATTTTTATTCTGAACTGGAATACACCGATTGATGCAAGATGCTTTTTTTGAGTAAAAAACAGTTCTGGGTTGCTCATCTATAGCAGGAAGCGGTCTCCTGCCTGGCAGAGAAAGCAGTAGATGTTCTGAAAGGGGGGTCTGAGCTGGTGTAACAGGGTTGGTTATGTTTCCACTTGCCTCTAAAGAAAGGTGTATTTATTGTTCAAGCATTCTTACTGGTTGGTTTAAATCCGATGGCAATAAGGCATGTTGTTATTGGCCCCGCTTGCAGATAGGGGGAGATCGAACGTCAAGTCTCCCCAGTATGAAAATGTGATGCAAAGGTTAGGTCACGTTCTGAATATTGTTTTCTATTTTAAAATGTGTACAAGTTTGCTGTACATTGCTGAGTTATACATGTGTGGGTATATGATACCTGTTAGTGAATGAGGAGCTTTCTGGGATGTGCTTTGGTGTATGATTGCTGTATATACGTGTGTTAGCTAGCATGTACCGATGTAATGCTCACATAAGCCCTCTGCTAACACAGTTGTTTTCATGCTACATATTTTACCATCGACAGCCATCAACATCATTAAGCCCTGCACAACTAACGTGCTGTTTCCTATTTAACAACAGATAGTAAATAATGCTCAACTGGGACCACAGGCTGGGGTGATTTATTTTTTACAAAACACAATGCAAGGAGAGTACGATTAACATCTGTTACACTGGTAACCCTGAGGTAGCAAAATTACAATCTGATGCCGCGTTCAAGACAACTGGGAACTAGGGGAAAAACGAGCTCTGAAAGAAAAAAAATAGTTTTGAGCGGTCATCCAACTCGGTATTCCAACTCAGGCCTCTTTCTAGAGCGCCGACTTTCCGACCTGAAGATCATTGAAGTCATGATGTTACCTAATATTTTTCTGAGTTCACCGTTGTCTTGAAAGCACCATAAATCAGTCGAGTTAACTATCCTTTGCTATAACATATTGTAATGAAACAGGTAGGGAGCAGGTCTCAAACCCTCAACCTACTAGCCCGAAGTCCAGCGCACTATCGGCTGTGCCCCAAAAGCATGCTCGAGTGGCAGAGTCGATATTTGCGCTTATAAACCCAGGGTCCTTACACTACTCCCTCCTTTCAAAGAGCGCGTCCTCGCGCTAGCTTGCGGCTCAACGTCTTATAGGAACGCGTTCACTGGCCAAGCACACGCACGTTCGTAGATGCAAGGTCCGATCACTTCTGACACCAATGTAATGAAACAAGCAGGGAGCAGGTCTCGAACCCTCAACCTTCTAGCCCAAAGTCCAGCGTGCTGTTGGCTGTGCCCCAAAAGCATGTTCGAGCGGCATAGTCGAGATCTGCGCTTATAAACCCAGGGTTGTTACAATATTTTGTCTGACAGAGCTTACATGACAACCAGAATGCATTGTATGATGTCAACATACATGGCGCCACACAAATAGCTTAGCTCATCATCAGTTCAACATTCAAAAAAACATTTTACACACGTGTCCATTACAATCTATGCAAGAATCTGAATGCATGATTTGTGACAAGTACTTGAAAACGTGAATAAAACAGTAAATACATTATAAACCATACATACGGTGTGCTACAGCAGAAAGGACAGCACGATATACAGAAAATATCCACATATTTTGATAGGAATGCACACATTGTCGAAGTCCAATTTGTACGGAAAACAACCATGAAGGCAATGCGGGTGTGTCGTGAAAATGTTTGTGCAAGGCCTGTTCTGACTAGAGACGTGCAATGTCCTCATACTTGATCTGGGGAAACACTAAGGAAAGTGCTTGGGCTCTCTTGAAGAGAGAAGTTTGTCCCGATCAGTAAAGCCTCATAAATAAATTGTCTACAACCAGTAAAGCCTCATACATAAATTGTCCGCAACAGTGAAAATGGGCTACTTCTTATGTGAATTAACGAGGAGGCGGAACAGGCCTCAATTCAAACTGTTAGAAAATACAACTTGTTAGAAAATAATTAGAAATTGACGAGTTGAAACAGCCTATAGATAATTAGCAGGCAGCGCGCCTTGGGTTGAGGTCTGCGCTGGTAACTGTTCTGTTGCTTAACAAATCACATTTTGGAACAGTGAGAGAATTCCGACATCAAGCGCATGAAAGAACTCATGCAGGGGTGAAGGTTACATGCTACCCGCTGACCAGACCGCACGCATGTTGATTTTGTCCACCCACACCAGACGCAATCAGGACATGCAGGTTGAAATATCAAAATTAACTCTGAACCAACTATATTAATTTGGGACAGGTCAAACAGCATTAAACATTTATGGCAATTTAGCTAGCTTGCTGTTGCTAGCTAATTTGTCCTGGGATATAAACATTGGGTTGTTATTTTACCTGAAATGCGCAAGGTCCTCTACTCCGTCATTTCATCCACAGATAATAGGGTAAACCGAGTTCGTTTCTAGTAATCTCTCCTCCTTCAGGCTTACTCTTGTTTTTTGGACTTTATATGGCGCTTGGCAACCAATTTTAAGGTGCACTACCGACTGGAGTGTGGACCTCAGTTCATCTTTCAATTACCCACGTGGGTATATGCTCCCGAAAACCAACGAGGAGATGGCATATGGGTATATGCTCCTAAAAACCAATGAGGAGATGAGAGAGGCGGGACTTGCAGCAGGTCAAGCTCGTTGACGGGCGCGAGCACGGTGGGTGCAATGATTGAATAACATGTATGTGTACACTTATTTTGCAACGCTTGTGATGCGAGCGGTGTGGTCAGCATGTTTTAACCTCATAGTCATTGCATCACTTCAAATCCAAAGTACTGTAGTACAGAGCTAAAACAACAACACAAATGGTCAATGTCCAAATACCTTTAACATGTATTCACTCAGGGATGTGAATACTCCCATCCTTGAAGACATCACTGGTAGATGGATAGTAAAACGAGATTCTACGCAAGGCTACCAACCCGTCAGATCAGTGATTGTTTCTTTATTGCCTATATAACCTATCATCATTGATCTAATAGGCCTATATTTACGGTGCCTTCAGAAAGTATTCATACCCCTTGACTTATTTCACATTTTGTTTTGTTACAGCCTGAATTCAAAATGGATTAAATTTATTTTTTACTCACAATACATATTGACAAACATGAAAATTAAAAGCTTTAATATCTTGAGTCAATAAGTATTCATCCTCTTTATGACAAGCCTAAATAAGTTCAGCTCCCCGTGTATATAATTGACTTGATTCTCAAAATGTCGACAATTCTAAACAGACTTTATTCTCAATTTTGGTTGTTTATTCTCTAAATATTGCCACTTTTAAGTACTATACATGAAAAACAAATAATCCAAATACCACCACTATTTATTCTATTAACTTTGCCCTAATACTCTTCCAGACATACTGTATCTGTATTGTAAATAGTAAGAAAAACAAGAAATAAACTACCACAACACATTAGTAGACTGTCAGTATTGTGTGACAAAAGAAAAGGCACATTCACTCATCTGCCATAGCGACAATAACATTTAGGCATAAGAAATGTACAGGTAACTGCCAGAATAAAGGAAACACCAACATAAACTGTCTTAATAGGGCAAAAAAAGAGGAGGAAGGGAAGCGCTGATAAGGTACATAATACTAGGTTTTGGTAGACAGGTGCTCTTTGGTAAAAGGGGTAAATTGGTCATCCAAAAAGAAAGGAGGACCAAGGTACTCTTCATATAATTAATTAAAATAATTAATCATATAATTAAATAAAATGCCTTTATTTGTATGTCATGTTTAATTTAAACAAGTTTTAAAAATCTGACGCGTTTCAGCTGCATGGCCTGCTGACACCACCACAAGCCGCCAGAACAGGCCTTGGCATAGATTCTAGTGTGTCTTGAAAGTGCTGTCTCATGTCTCACTCCAGAATCTCCCATAAATTGGGTTGAGATCTGGTGACTGAGACACACTCCCCTTTAAATCCACTATGCTCCTTTGAGATCCCTCTTTAAAAGTTACGGCGCTCTCTGCTTCTAGCCATGTTAGCCAAAGTAATAGGAAACTGGACATTTTTAAGCATGCTGGGATGTTAATTGTTTAATTAACTCAGGAACCACACCTGTGTGGAAGTACCTGCTTTCAATATACTTTGTATCCCTTTGCTCAAGTGTTTCCTTTAGTTTGGCAGTTACCTCTATAACTGCAATTGTTATCAACATAACACAATGACACAAAATACATTCTGAAACTGGCAGCACAGTGCAATGGAAAAGGTATATTCCCTCTGCCAGCTCAATCCCAGTATGAAGAGACTAATTATTTTCTACTTTAATTGGTGAAACTAAATCCCCAAGCTGCCACCACACCGTAGCCGATGCCTTCACTTAGTCTAAATCATATGTGGTCCAATACCCTGTGTGTGTGTTTGTGTGTGGCCAGCACCCCGGTACTAAATTGTGGCTGGCCCAGGAGGATACCAGAGCACGGTTGGTGGGTGACGGTAACTAATCTAAAACCCAGGCTTAGTGTGGGGATCAAATCACTGCATGATTGAGTGTCTAATTTCATTCACCATGCATGACAGAGCAAGCTTAGAGCACACAGGCAGACATGTGGGGACACACACAGGTCCGACTCCAACAAGCCAGCAGAGGATGATGGGCTGTATGGGGGGGGGGGGTTCCCTAGAAGCGTACAAAGTACTATGGGAAATTTTCCACACTAGGCCAGGTAACGGGAGAGAGGAAGAGAAATGTGACAACACGACAGTGCCTTGGTGTAGGAAGAAGATGGGAGAGGGAGGTGGGGTGAGAGGAATACCAGGAATTAGCCCAATTACAATGTTCCCCCCAAAGTGTACACTCAAGGATTTAGGGGCGAGTGCATTCATTGGATTGGTAAAGACTGAGTATCTGCAATATGTCACCAGTCCAATGCTTTCAATTCCTTGAAGGGGAGTGCTTGGGTGAACAAGTGCACACTTCAGAAAGATGGGGGTGGATGGTGTAATTAGGCTACTCAAGAGATAACTTCTTCAATTTAGCAGGCGGCCCATCCATCCCTGTCCTGGCTTGATGTAGTTATTCTTGACAGCCTTGCCACCTGTAGCTAGGTTCACCTCCAGGTCCAGACGGCTAGCGTCTCATTCTGTCGGTCTAGTCTCTCATTCTGTCGGTCTAGTCTCACACGCCAGACACTTATGTGCTGTGTGCTAGTTGCCTGTGGACCAGGTTACATTCTGTCGGACCACCAGACACCTCAGACCACATGACCAATCTCTCTCCTCTTCATTTGTCCTTCTGACCATGGGCTGACGAGGAAGACGTCACAATCTCATCACCGAGTCAATGGGAAAATCATTAGGAACCAGCTCAAAATGTGACACCACACTGGAGATTGCATTTGTGGTTGTCCCTGTCAACTCCAGAGGACCGCATGATGAATCCTAGTGATGCTGCGAATCAATACCTTCATGGGTGAATGAATTAGAACGATTTTACAAAATGCCCCAATCAAAATTCCACTCACTGTCACCCGGTCTGTCCAAGTGAATGGGCTAGACTCTTGGTCCTGTCAGTTCTCTCAGCAGTGAGTGTGGCGCTGAGATGAGGCCCAGACTGCAGATCAGTAGTACTGCAGGCATATAGTCACTGTCTGTGTGAAATGACCAAGGGTAAAGACAACACAGCTGTGGCTGGAGGACTCTGTCATATCTAGTTGCACCTGCTGGTCTGAACAGGACAGAGCTAGCCTGGTCCCAGACCTGTTTGTGCTTTCTGGGCATCGTCACGGTGTGACAATGCCCAAAGGAGTTGGGTTGACAGGCACAAACAGATCTGGAACCAGGCCAGGAAAGGGCTGATGTGAGATGGTGACAGCTCCGGGCGAAGTCAGCCCACTGCTGTTCTTCCGCTGCCTGGTCTGTGCTGCTCCACTCTTTCCTTTCCACAGCAAAGACTGGACTGAGGAGCATGATAAAGATACAACACAAAATAACCGTTTTTCCTCTTATGCCAATGAACCAGTTACAAAATGTGTAGATTGCGATTGTCTCTGCTTGTGGAGTGTTGACTTCCGTGGCCTTGTGAGGATGGATTCCAACTGGTCCCACACCTCGACACATTCATGATCTTTGGAAAGGGTCACCATCACTGGTTCAATTTGATCTGCCAGGGAAATCTCAAAACACAATCCAAAGGATGGCCAAACAATCTTCAGAAAAGAGACACTCCACATAATGAAACAATTGTCTCCAATTTGCATCAGTGCAATGACACACTAATAGAAGAGTAACTACCTTTATAATGACGGTATAGTATGATTGGCTATAGTTTGTTTCAGATGAAGGCTGAGATCGGTTGTTACATATAAGAATTGGTAAAACAATGTTAAAAGAGACAAATGGGACTCAATTTTATGCATTTATTCATGTAGTTATTTCACTGATTCAAAGGCTCAAGGCTGGGTCAGCGATTTAATAGCCAAAAATACTCTAGATTTTGTGGTTAATTTCTTTATCATCTGCTTTCTTCACTTGTTCTCTTCATTTTTTTTTTTTGGACCATCCTTCCTTAAAAATGCCACAACTTTGAAAAGTGCATTTCTTCAAAACTTTTTTCTCCTTCTTTCCCCATAAAAACATTTTCCCCCATCTTCAAGGCTTATGAGGTCACAAATTCGCAAACAAGAAACAACCAACATTTTCCCCCAAAGGTTTTATAACCATCCTGTTCAGACACACACACAACCTTCTCCTTTTTACACAGCCAGAGAAGAACAAAAAGATTAAACATAAACTCCCAAACCTTTTGTACAGAGAAATCAAACTAAACAGAGAAAATGTATTTTATATTAGTCCATGTTTTTATCCTCTGAATTCACTCCCTCTCAGGTTTCTGCCTTTTTAATGTGGGAGGGGAGGGAGATTCACACATACCAGGTACAGGTCTGTGTGTCTATTGACATGAGGCTCTGTGTGTAGTAGGTAATATCAGTCAGTCAGCCCATCATACCACGCTGCTGGTCGGTCTGTTTCTTTATATGGATTAGGAACCAGTTGTATGTCTAGAGGCCATTTTTCCAACAAGTCACCCAGTAATGTCAATGATGGTGCGTCTGTGTGTCATCAGTTTCAATCTTTCAGAGTAGGCAAAGTAAATCGTGTTTATATGTTAAGAGTCTCAGTGTGGGTAGGTCTAAGCCAGTCCGAATCCCTCTGAGCATTCCTGAATGGCCAGCAGCAGCATGTGTCTCAGTTTCTCGTAGCTCTCGTAGGCTGGGAGGTCCAGCTGGTTAAAGCTATATAGGAGAGAAGGAGAGGTTAGGAAGGAATCAACGTTAACCAACAATAGATTGGATATTTTCATTCAATACATGGATGCATGGGGTGAATCTCCAGTGTCTCTCCTCACCTCAAAACATCAGGGGGAAGATAACATAAGAGCACTTCATTACTTCCCATTTTGAGGAGGACATGAAGCCTAGACTAAGGACTTTTTGAGATTGTGTGTGCACTTGTGTTATTTACCAGGTGTGAGCTGTGTGGGTGTACATTTATTTACCAGGTGTGAGCTGTGTGGGTGTATATTTATTTATTCACCAGGTGTGAGCTGTGTGGGTGTATATTTATTTACCAGGTGTGAGCTGTGTGGGTGTATATTTCATTACCAGGTGTGAGCTGTGTGGGTGTACATTTCTTTACCAGGTGTGCGTGGTATATTTCTTTACCAGGTGTGAGCTTGTGTGGTGTATATTTCATTTACCAGGTGTAGCTGTGTGGGTGTATATTTCATTACCAGGTGTGAGCTGTGTGGGTGTATATTCTTTACCAGGTGTGAGCTGTGTGGGTGTATATTTCTTTACCAGGTGTGAGCTGTGTGGGTGTATATTTCATTACCAGGTGTGAGCTGTGTGGGTGTATATTTCATTACCAGGTGTGAGCTGTGTGGGTGTATATTTCTTTACCAGGTGTGAGCTGTGTGGGTGTATATTTCTTTACCAGGTGTGAGCTGTGTGGTGTATATTTCTTTACCAGGTGTGAGCTGTTGTGGGTGTATATTTCTTTACCAGGTGTGAGCTGTGTGGTGTATATTTCATTACCAGTGTTGAGCTGTGTGGGTGTATATTTCATTACCAGGTGTGAGCTGTGTGGTGTATATTCATTACCAGGTGTGAGCTGTGTGGGTGTATATTTCATTACCAGGTGTGAGCTGTGTGGGTGTATATTTCTTACCAGGTGTGAGCTGTGTGGGTGTATATTTCTTTACCAGGTGTGAGCTGTGTGGGTGTATATTTCATTACCAGGTGTGAGCTGTGTGGGTGTATATTTCATTACCAGGTGTGAGCTGTGTGGGTGTATATTTCATTACCAGGTGTGAGCTGTGTGGGTGTATATTTCATTACCAGGTGTGAGCTGTGTGGGTGTATATTTCATTACCAGGTGTGAGCTGTGTGGGTGTATATTTTTACCAGGTGTGAGCTGTGTGGTGTATATTTCATTACCAGGTGTGAGCTGTGTGGGTGTATATTTCATTACCAGGTGTGAGCTGACGGTAGGCGGTCGGTGGAGCGGTCGTCACGGTGGATCTGAACTTCTGTATTCCGTTCATGCCCTCCAGTGCTGCGAAGCCCTGCAGAGGAAACTTGGACGTGCCCGTCACGAACTGCAGGAACTTGGCTCTGTCCGCCTGGTCGAAGGAACGGCGGCCCGCCAGAACCACTGGATCTGAGGTGAGAAACGGTCGGTCACACCTAACACTACACAGACCAGTAGCACACAATCAATATTAATGCATAGTATATAATACAACCAATAGACCCATCTGGTATGTGTGACATCATTGGTGCTGGTTGTATTCACCAGCACTAAACTACAGAAAACAGACTGCAAAGGGAGGGACTACCTGGAACTTGTCCAATAAGATTTAGTTTTCTGTTGCTAAATGTAACATTTGCTCTAACGAATACAACCCTTGTGTCTATATGTCTCTGTATGCACTTGTATGGAGCTGGACTGGTACTCGGTGTGTGAGAGAGTGTGTGTCTCTACCTGTATGGAGTGGACTGGTACTCGGTGTGTGAGAGTGTGTGTCTCTACCTGTATGGAGCTGGACTGGTACTCGGTGTGTTGAGAGAGTGTGTGTCTCTACCTGTATGGAGCTGGACTGGTACTTGTGGTACTCGGTGTGTGAGAGGTGTGTGTCTCTACCTGTATGGAGCTGGACTGGTACTCGGTGTGTGAGAGAGTGTGTGTCTCTACCTGTATGGAGCTGGACTGTACTCGGTTGTGAGTGTGTGTCTCTACCTGTATGGAGCTGGACTGGTATTGTGGTACTCGGTGTGTGAGAGAGTGTGTGTCTCTACCTGTATGGGCTGGACTGGTACTCGGTGTGTGAGAGAGTGTGTGTCTCTACCTGTATGGAGCAGGACTGGTACTTGTGGTACTCGGTGTGTGAGAGAGGTGTGGTCTCTACCTGTATGGAGCAGACTGGGACTCGGTTTGTGAGAGAGTGTGTGTCTCTACCTGTATGGAGCAGGACTGGTACTTGTGGTACTCGGTGTGAGAGAGAGTGTGTGTCTCTACCTGTATGGAGCTGGACTGGTACTTTGTGACTTTGTGTGTGAGAGAGAGAGTGTGTGTCTCTACCTGTATGGAGCTGGACTGGTACTTGTGGTACTTTGTGGTGAGAGAGAGAGAGTGTGTGTCTCTACCTGTATGGAGCTGGACTGGTGGTACTCGGTGTGTGAGGAGGAGTGTGTTGTCTCTACCTGTATGGAGCAGGACTGGTACTTGTGGTACTCGTGTGAGAGAGTGTGTGTGTCTCTACCTGTATGGAGCTGACTGGTACTGTGTACTTTTGTGTGTGAGAGGAGTGTCTGTCTCTACCTGTATGTGAGCTGGACTGGTACTCTGGTGTGGAGAGAGTGTCTGTCTCTACCTGTATGGAGCTGGACTGGTACTTGTGGTACTCGGTGTCTGAGAGAGAAGGTGTGTGTCTCTACCTGTATGGAGCTGATGGTACTTGTGGTACTTTGTGTGTGAGAGAGAGTGTCTGTCTCTACCTGTATGGAGCTGGACTGGTACTGTGGTACTCGGTGTGTGTCTCTACCTGTATGGAGCTGGACTGGTACTTGTGGTACTCGGTGTGTGTCTCTACCTGTATGGAGCTGGACTGGTACTTGTGGTACTCGGTGTTGGCCTTGAGGTCGTCTAAATCTATAGTGGGCAGGCCAGATATGAGCAGCTCCAGCTCCTGCTCTGTGAAGATGGAATCAGCCTCTTGGGAATGATCTCGTAGAAACCCTCCAGATAGGCTGACAGCTGCTTACGGATCGCACCTACAGGAGGAGGAAGAGAGGGAGTGACCATGTAGACTAACACACTTACAAAGCTACCATTTCACACAAGTAGTACTTCACTACAAGACTTTCAGCTGGTGCAACATTTGACAACGTATGTGCCTATTTATAAGGCTAACTAATAAATGTATACCATGTATTAAATATGTATATTACTAATTTGGGTGCTTGACTGGATGCTCACAAATGTACTTTTAAATGCTGGTATCTGTAAAGCACTTTGACGACTGCTGATGTAAAAGGGCTTTCTAAAGTACATTAGATTGATAAATGTGTCAGTTTCTATGTGTTGGTGTTGTCTCGGTTCTCACCAGTCATCTTCATCTGACAGACTAGTGGACGTACTCCTTCTTGTTCTCCTCGGTGACAATGATGTTGCCTCCGTTAGGCTTCAGGTCCCGCACCTCACACACGCCAAACTCCTGGACCTGGAGGAGGGGGGGGGAGAAAGAGGGAGGAGCGAGAGAGGATGAGAGAGTTCAGCAGAGCCGATTAAATAGAATCTATGAGGGGTTCACTGGCGAGAGCAAAAGATAAATGTAACTATTTACCATCATTTATCCAATGTCATTTTTAGTCATGCTGGCATCTGATTTTATAACTATCTTGAGGCACTCAGTCGCATAATTAGCAGTTTTCTGAGTTCAGTTAAAGGGACATTTCAAAAAGTTCAACTTCACATCATCATCTCCGGCACTACCCCGACCCAACGTATGTGAAAATGGCGCGTTTCTATTTTTTATTAAAAAAAACTTTTTTTCCAATGGCACTTTTTCAACCTATAGTTGGCAATGCCTACTCATAATCGTTGAAATCACATGATGCACACCCGATGATGCCATTTGGAAACATTTTTAATACAAAACACAGAAACGCTCCATTTCACATACATTGGGTCAGGTTAGTGCCGACATGATGAATGTGAAGTTGAACTTTTTGGAAATGTCCCTTTAGTATAAAAGAGACACGAGACGCGGACAACCACACTCCCTCAGTGCTGAACGTCAGCTCATAGCCCAGAGTGGAGACATTATTCTCCAGCAGGTAGACAAGGCCTGGAAGAATGGAGTCCTCACTCTCCATGTCTGTGTACCTGAGGACAACATACACCCGGCAGCTACTAACTACTGAAACACTCCACAAATTAACAAACATCTCTTGCTACGTACAAGTACATCTCAATGATCTGAACACCGTTTCCCTTAGTGGGACAAAAAAAAGTGGTATTGAATTGAACAATAGTTCACAGATGAAGGGTTACACTGAGTACATGTCATTGTATCTGCAGCCGAGAGGTAAGGCGCAAGCGTTCCTTGCCAGGAACTGCTGTGAGAAGCTGCTTTGTAGTAAGAGTGTGGTCCACAGCCCCTTACCTTACACTCTTGCCCAGGATGTGTCTGTAGAAGCTGCTGTGAAGTAGCACTCCAGCAGTCGTTGTCGTAGACGGCCTTGGCCACCACGCGACCTACGAACTTGAAGTAGCTAGGTGGTTTGGGTTGCAGTGGGACGAGGGGTTAATGGTGTAGGTGACCCTGTCGCCGGGCGAGGTGCGAACAGGGCGTACATGGCATTAACATCTCCCTGGAGATGATCATGTACCACTCTCTCAGCAGACCTCCGGCATCCTGACCCTCCTCCCCTTCAAACACTATGTACCTAGGAAGTGGGGGAGGGATGAGGGATGAAAGGAGAAGAGGGGGGACCCAGGAGGGGTAGGTCCATACACTGACTGTACATTCTCATCGGGAGAAACAGACAGAGAGAGAAAGAGAGGGACATGGGGAAAAATAGACAGATGGAGAGAAAGACAGAGAAAGACAGAAACAGAAACCATAAGAGACACAGGAAATAAGAGTCCCCGTTCCTTACAGTCTGTTCTTCATGTCCTCGGGGCTTTTGCGGTGCAGCTCTCTGTAAGAGTCTTCAAACACGTGGTCCCTCCTGACGTGGACAGCCATGTCCTCCTTCCTCAGACCCTCGTCCAGACGCTCCAGCTCCTGACGGAAGTACCTGGAGGGAGGGAGTCAAATTAGTAAAGAAAGAACCTACAATGTTATCATGAGAGACACACATTCCACCTAAAGGACCAGTGTTTGACCTGGAGCGATCAGGGTTGTGTTCATTAGGGCAAGCAACCGTATTAAAAAGTTTTGCAACGGAAGACAAAATTTTAGTTTTTTTTTATTGGACAAGTCCAGGATGTCCCTCCCGGTTTCATTCTATTGTCTTCCATTAGGTGCCTAATGAACACTAAAGAAGCCTTCCTTACTTTCGCTTGACGTCAAAGTCGAGGATACGGATGTAGTCGACCAGCACAGCGAAGGGTCCGTCGGCCAGGTGGGTGGTGGACTGACGCAGAATCTGGTTAAGCACGGTGCGGTGAGTCTCTGTAGAGGGAATGAAGGCGGGAGGGAGACAAAGGGAGAGAGAAAGAAAGGACACGTCAGTCGCATTTTAGGTCTTGAATGATCCAGGCTGAATCTCAACATTATTTTCCTTGACTCCTCACGTCCGCTCTCCTCGTCACCAAGGGGGAAGCAAGGAAATCACTGGAGGAAAATATCAGCTTTCCTTTGACATTTTGAGAGTCCGGGAAGGAGAGCGGATGCAAGGGAAATACATGAGTCACCCCCTGCTATACCCTCCCATCGCTGCTCTCCAGTCCCAAAACTCACCGGCAAAGCGGAGGAACTTCTGTGTGTCGGGAGGCAGGTTGGAGGAAATGTGCATGGAGGAGGGTTCCCTGGAGAAGAAGGGGTCCAGAGAAGAGGGGGTGGCGGGGGTGAGGGGCGCGGGGGACAGGGGGGGAGGCTCATCTTTGATGTGGGACAACTGGCTCTCCCTGGTGTCCCTGACGGGGGGCTTGCTCTCCCTCTCTGTGGCGTGGACCAGGAAGAAGGCCTCCACCGCCGGCTGAAGAACTGAGGGCGAGAGAGGAGGGGGGGTGAGTAGACTGCTGAATTCAAGTACCCAAACTCATCCAATAACACACATATTTTTAACATTTTGTGGCTATTAACAAAACCCATTTCCAATGTTTCATTGCCTGAGTGTACAATCAATACCACTACTTCTTATACTTTAAGCACATTGGTTCAGGGGGTGGAACATATAGCACCCAGTAAGGTGTGGTAAAACTTAGTGCCACAGTTTTAGGTTTACTACAGTTGACACATACCCAGAACGGCGTGCTGATCATGTGACTCCTCCAGTTCCTTCAGGCACTCCCCGAGCATGTCCCACAGCTCGTCTAACAGAAGCTGCTCGCTTAGCAGGGGGAGGTCTGGGAGACGCTCCTCTGTCTCAGATTGGCCGTTGCCTTCTTCATCTGCATAAGAGAAGGAAATACAAAGCACACGTTAGACTAACTGAACCATGTCAAATTATACCCATACCATGGTATTTACCTTATAGTTAGATTGGCTCTGGCTGCATTCCAGGTCCTATTTTTTTAGCAGTTGTGCATCTCTGACGATGTATGGTTTATCATATGAACATGGGTCCTGAGACGTGATAATCTGTGCAGTGTGACTGCAATGAAGACGTCCTGGAACGCACCCACTATGTGTTGTGGTTAATGGCCCAATGCAGCCATTTTATATCGACATTAAGTACCTTACTGTAATACATTTCCATTCAAATGGGCAAAAAATTGTTTTTTAGCATAAAAACTTTCTCAAGCAAGAATTTCGCTAGGACTGTCTGGGAATGGTCTGAGCGGGAGGGAAAAACTAGCTGTTATTGGCAGAAAGGTCTAGAACCTTTTGTTATTGGCCAATTTACCGCATGGTGACATCACCATAGAAAGACGAAAGTATCACGCAAAGACTCAGTGCAGTCAAAATAGTTTTTCCTGTGTTTTGTATCAACGGCAGGTTTGCTGATCAGAAGATCTGGTGTAGATTTTCAACCAGCAACTATCAGGAAATAACACTGATCAAATGTTTTCACACTTTTACAGTGTTCGTTTCTTCAGCCGTTGATACAAAACACAGGAAAAACTATTTTGACTGCACTGAGTCTTTACGTGATTAGTGTTGCGGTAGTTTAACGGCAGTCTTACCCAGGGGTGCAAGGTCCTGCTCCAGAGGGGATGGCTGGTCTACATCCATGGGAGACTCATCCCTCTGGGCTGCCTGGGGCTCCGACACTGACCCTACCTCCGACTGGAGAAGGAATGGTAGGGGGAGGGTAGGATGACAAAAGTAGGTGCAGAGAGGGGGAATATTTCGGCAGATGGGAAGAGCGAGAGAGAGAGACAGAAATGTGATCAATATGAAAGGCAGACAGTTTACTGGAAAAATGAGTGTACCATGCTGATGCATGATGACATTCTCATAAATCTGCAGAGAGGGGGTGACTGGGAGGCGAGGTGACTGGGAGGGGGGCTAAAAGCATGAAGCCATGACAGCTAGCCAATACAGACCTCATCACATTATACAGTAGAGAAAGCAGGCAGCACCTCCATTCCAGAGCTGGGTTCAAACACTATTTGAAACCTTCCAAATAATTTCAGCATCTGCTCTAGCCTGCCTGGTCATTCCAATACTGAATGCAGTGGATCATTGGCAGCACATATCTCCCATCTCAGTCTGTTTTCAGCTTTCTTCATGTCAGCGGTATGGAGGTTGTCGGTGTGAGATTGCTGGATGTACGGTAGGCTGATTTCAAATGCACCGATGGTGTCAGTAGCAGTGTGTCGGTATCCATGTTTGGAGTAAGATCAATATGGAAATGTAATCGATAGTGTGAGCGTATGGTGAGTATGAATGTAAATCAGACCTTGGTTAAAACAGTATTTTCTTTCTTTTAAATACGTTAGCTACACTTGAAGGAGTGTGCCTGATAGAATGGAACCAATGCTTAAAGTGCAAAAAACACCCATCTGGTACTATTTGAACCCAGGTCTAATGAATACGCATGTAGTCAGTATGCATCATTTAGTCAATAGCACACAAATGTGTGCTTGTGTGGATCAATAGGCATGTAGTCATGTTTGCTCAGAAGCAGCAGTAGTCGGTCAGTGCGTGCGTTGCGGCCCATCATGCTAACCGTTGCAGCGCTCGCCGTGCTGGGGGCAGGGGGGGCAGCGGCGGGTGCATGGGAGGCAGCCACGGAGGATCCGGCGACAGAGGCGGAAGGCGGGGGTGCCTGCTGGAGGCGGCGTGCCCGCTGCCCCTCTCTCACCATCTGGATGATGGCATCAGCCTCGGCTTCAAGCTGACGTACCGCCGCCTGGATACTGCTGGCAGAGCCCAGACTGGTGGAGCCTGGACACACAGGAGAGACCAGTTACAAAACACTGACCCAGAGCAGAGAAAATCTAGACTAGTAAAGCTGACATTCCTGATTAAATCAGGAAAACAACAACCTTGCCAGAGAAAGCTGTCAACCAGTCACGTCTTTTGTTTTTTTACTTAATCGTAATGTTTTGAATTTTTCACTTCATTTCTAAAATGAACAGACTGATGACTCAGCCATTCCTATGAATGATTTTGCCGCGTGTATGTGGGAGCGTGTGTAGTAGTGTACGGTTGTCCTACCTAGTCGTCCAGTCTGCTTGGCCTTCTTGTTGGCGCGGCGTGTGTCCTCTCGGAGCTGGATGATGACCTGCAGGACCCGCAGGAAGAACTTCTGGGTGGACGTCTTGGAGGTCAGGGAGGACATGCAGGGCAGCTGCAGCTCCCGCCCGCCCAGCGTACGCTTCTGGGCTGCCACGATCACCACGCTCTCCGAGCCGTCGAACCTGCGCCCCCGCCAGCACGCGAGGATGGGCGACAAGGCGAAGTACAGTCATTATACAGAAACAGACCAGTGGTAGAGTGGCAGGCAGGCGGACAACAAGGCAAAAGTTGTGGCTTAAATGACGAGACAGACAGATTGTCGAGTAAACGAAACGTTACAATTGCTGCCTTGCATTTCTTAACTTTGAGTATCATGACCATGTAAAACTAAAATAAAGATATTCTTCCCGTTTCAATCCTTGCTTTGTGGTTTTCCTATTTCTCAACACCGTGTGGGTCTCTATTCTCCCACCTGAAAGTGTGTGTTGTATTTAACTGAACCTGAATAGGTCAAGTTGACACTAGGAGAGAACCAGTGATGACTATCCATTAATATGACACTGTAATCTCCAGAGAGCCGTGTCTTTATGAGAGCTAAATGTCAACCTAATCACAAAGCCGCCTCTAAAAAGCTGCTCCAACAGGATACTGTCATTAATACTGTGCATTTAGCCTCAAGTTACTGAAATCCTCTACAAGTAATCACTTCACAGTCTTCCTTGTCCTACTATGTAGCTACTTGAGTTAATAAGACACTTAGTTTAATCTGTGTCTAGCAAACTGGGCCTAACTGAAAAGCCTACCTCTGGACTAAAATTTAAAGTGATTTTTAGTCTAGGAATTAGGACCAGGACGATACCAGTATTGCAATATTTTTTCCATGGCAAAAATTGAAACACGAAGCAGACCAAACTCTTTGATCCTTTTAAAACCTGCTTTATGTAAAATAGTGTGTGCTATAGCTTGGAAAATAAATTAATGTGAATCTGGAAGACAATGTTTGTTTCGAACTTTCGAGCTGTTTTCCTTAAGAAGTTTTGTTTCCTTTACACGATACTGGTATCACCCCGGCCCTACTAGGAAGGGGCTTAATCTAGGTCCTGAATAATAGCTGGTACTATTTTCCTCCCCAGACACCCGTCTGTCTGTCTCTTGACCCCCTCTCACTTCACCTGCTAGAGAGCTTTCCCCTGACCCCTAGCTATCCCAGAACTTCTCTCTTCACCTGCTAGAGAGCTTACCCCTAACCCCTGACCCCTAGCTATCCCAGAACTTCTCTCATTCACCTGCTAGAGAGCTTACCCCTAACCCCTAGCTATCTCCAGAACTTCTCTCTTCACCTGCTAGAGAGCTACCCCTAACCCCTGACCCCTAGCTATCCCAGAACTTCTCTCTTCACCTGCTAGAAGGCTTACCCCTAACCCCTGACCCTAGCTATCCAGAACTTCTCTCTTCACCTGCTAGAGAGCTTACCCCTAACCCCTAGCTATCCCAGAACTTCTCTCTTCACCTGCTAGAGAGCTTACCCCTAACCCCGACCCTAGCTATCCCAGAACTTCTCTCTTCACCTGCTAGAGAGCTTACCCCTAAACCCCTACCCTGCTACCAGAACTTCTCTCTTCACCTGCTAGAGAGCTTACCCTAACCCTACTATCCAGAACTTCCTCTTCACTGCTAGAGAGCTTACCCTAACCCTGACCCCTAGCTATCCAGAACTCTCTCTTCACCTGCTAGAGAGCTTACCCCTAACCCTAGCGCTATCCCAGAACTTCTCTCTTCACCTGCTAGAGAGCTTACCCCTAACCCCTAGCATCCCAGAACTTCTCTCTCACCTGCTAGAGAGCTTACCCCTAACCCTGACCCCTAGCTATCCCAGAACTCTCTCTCTCACCTGCTAGAGAGCTTACCCTAACCCCTGACCCCTAGCTATCCAGAACTTCTCTCTTCACACTGCTAGAGAGCTTACCCTAACCCCCTAGCTATCCAGAACTTCTCTCTTCACCTGCTAGAGAGCTTACCCCTAACCCCTGACCCCTAGCTATCCAGAACTTCTCTCTTCACCTGCTAGAGAGCTTACCCCTAAACCCCTAGCTATCCCAGAACTTCTCTCTTCACCTGCTAGAGAGCTTACCCTAACCCCTGACCCGAGCTATCCCAGAACTTCCTCTCTTCACCTGCTAGAGAGCTTACCCTAACCTGACCCCTAGCTATCCCAAACTCTCTCTTCACCTGCTAGAGAGCGTTACCCCTAACCCCTGACCCCTAAGCTATCCAAGAACTATCTCTCTTCACCTGCTAGAGAGCTTACCCCTAACCCCTAACCCCTAGCTATCCCAGAACTTCTCTCTTCACCTGCTAGAGAGCTTACCCCTAACCCCTAACCCCTAGCTATCCCAGAACTTCTCTCTTCACCTGCTAGAGAGCTTGCCGGCCTTCAGCCTGGCAGAGAGGGAGGTGTCCTCGACCGGTGCGTCAGGTGACTGGGCGTCGGCCCGGGCTCTCCTCTGCTGCTCCAGGTTGTACTCACGCAGCTCAGCCAATAATGTGCCTAGAGGAGAGAGCGGAAGACCACCAGTGGTCACCAATCGGTCGACGACAAAGCCTTGCGTTCCAATTTTCTTTTTATTTGTTTCGTGCTGTAAGTGCACCTAATTCAGCAGCGCCGGGAAGGCAAAGTATTCCAATTTTGAGCCATTTCCCCGTGCCCCCCCCCCCCCAAAAAGCTCATTATTATGCTCACTCAGCTGTGCCTCACAAGTAATACAACAAATTATCTATTACCAGTGGGCTTATACCTACAATTTTGAAATATAATTTCAAAATGGTCTGAGAAGAACAACGTTGGCAGGGAAACTCAAGCATAGCCAATATATATGTATATTAATGTATTGTGCCAATAGCCTACTGCACAAACCTCCTTGCTACAGAACTGTTTTTAATTGGTTAATGCTGCATAGGCATAACACTAATCAAATTTGTTCACACTTTTACAGTGTTAGTTTCCTCAGCTGTTATACATGATATAAAAATGGATTTTTTTACTCTACTGGGCATTTAAGTAAAATCTTAAAGTGACAATGAAACAAACGCACCCATTGGTAGTGTCAGCTATCTCAGGCTTTGAATAAAAACACCTTGAACGTGTATTGTGTAGTCTACTGACGCATCTGTTTGCAGTGTGTATCCCAGGTGTCTAGCCCATGAGGCTAGTAGACAGCACGGTGTGTGTTGTGTGTGTACCAATCTGTTTGCAGTGTGTATCCCAGGTGTCTAGCCCATGAGGCTAGTAGACAGCACGGTGTGTGTGTGTGTGTGTGTGTACCAATCTGTTTGTAGAGTGTGTATCCAGTGGTCTAGCCCATGAGGCTAGTAGACAGCACGTGTGTGTGTGTTGTTTGTACCAATCTGTTTGCAGAGTGTGTATCCCAGGTGTCTAGCCCATGAGGCTAGTAGACAGCACGGTGTATGTGTGTGTGTTGTACCAATCTGTTTGCAGAGTGTGTATCCCAGGTGTCTAGCCCATGAGGCTAGTAGACAGCACGGTGTGTTGTGTGTGTACCAATCTGTTTGCAGATGTGTATCCCAGGTGTCTAGCCCATGAGGCTAGTAGACAGCACGGTGTGTTGTGTGTGTACCAATCTGTTTGCAGAGTGTGTATCCCAGGTGTCTAGCCCCACTCAGCAGCAGACGGAGCACAGTGTCTCTGGTGGTTCCATCTCCTCTTGACAGCTGGAGCAGGATGTTGGCTGCATCCTCCAGACCCTCCTCTGAACACGAGTGACTGGTCAGCACCTGGGAAAGGGAAGGGGAAGAGTGTTATTCATTAGGTTCCAAACAGAAGAAACCGGGAGGAACTTCCTAGGCTCTGGTCAAAAGGAGTGCACTGTAGGGGGAACACAGTGCCATTTCAGACGCAGCAATGAATTGACCTTTGTGCCCGGCCAACTGAAAGTGACTTAACTGTTACATCAACACATGCATCTAGCCACGTAGAGAGCGATTAGCTTTCCCAGTTAGGGATCCAGTGTTTGTTTTAGTGGTCATTCAGTACCTCGACAGAGAGCTGTAGTTGTTTCTCAGTGAGTCCAGTGGAGGCCAGCTTGGTGTCACTTTCAACACAGAGCACGGTTGCTCTATGCTTCCCTGTCGGGACAAAACACACGCATCAATATTCTCTTCCGCTATGGTGCGTTACCTTGTAGGGCGCACGTAGATAAACATTACCACAGCCCTTAGTATTGCTCGATGGGTATTATTTGCTGTGTACTATGTGTAAGCAGCAGCGCTTGTAAGACTAAATTCCCATCTGGGACAATACAGTTGATGTTTTCTCAACCCACTCAAATAGAAAGTGATGTCAGTGTATTGCTTGTGAAGATGCTAGTTGTTCTCACCTGTGGCGCTGGCTCCAGTAGTTGTGGGTATAGACACTATAGCTGTAGAGGTCTGGCCTGTCCCTGAGGACGAGCCCTGCGCTGCAGCCACTACCGAGGCCCCCGACACCACCCCGACGCCTGAGACCACCCCTACAGTGGTCCCCTGAGCAGAGGCGGAGACAGAGCCTGGAGGAGCGACGGCTGCACCGGCGGTGGTGGTCTGCGGTGTCGGGTGTCCGGCAGGGACTTCCGTAGCCTTATTATCGGGCAGGGCGATGGAGATGAGGGAGAGGAGACGCAGGAGCTTCTCGGTTAGCAGGGAGGAGCGTCGTATCACTGGGTGGGACAGCATATTCATCAGCTGGCCCAGCGGAGAAGCCTCCAGGCTGTACTGAGCCCCGTCTGCCTCCCCTCCCGCCCCCAGGGGAAGAGTCTTCATGGAGGCCTTGCCTTTCCTCGACACATTCATGTTGTCCAGCTTCACCAGCAGGTCCCAGAAGTCGGTAGAGATGCCAAGGGACTGGGGGGTGATCGCCGCACCACAGGCGCCCCCGCCCAGGGAGTTCTGGGCTGAGGAGGGGGTGTTGGAAGAGGTCTGGGTGGATCTAGAGCCTCCTCCTGCTGTTCCGGTGACGATAGAGGCAGCAGCACACAGACGGGAGTCTAGTTCAGATGTGGAGGAGGAGAGCATGTCCTTACAGCGCTGCTGGGTGAAGTGACTGGGGAACACCTGGAGATAGGAGAGCAACACATTAGATTAATGACCTGGACTAACTAAGAGACACACACATTACATTGCCAACTCACAATTTCCCTGACATTTTCAAACAAAAGCTCTGGTCAACTGGCAGTTATTCATCAAACACACCATTCATAAATCAGCACAAAGTTTTTGGACCCCCAAGATGAATGACTGACAGACGTGAGCAGTAACGTGTCCACCACCCATCCAGAGTACAAAACAGTCTCCTACCTTGGCCAGTTGGATAAGAGTATCCAGTACGTGTCGACAGACCACAGGGGCGGCCTGGGGGTGGATGTGTACGGTCGACCCTCCTCCACCTGCACAAGTCATCCCCGCCGCACCCCCCTGTACCCCTCCTCCCAGGGTCCCCCCGGACCCTCCTGACGTCCCCCCCGCAGAGTGCCGGTCGGCATGCTTCCGTCCCGACGCTCGCTGGATTTGGAAAATGTTTGTACGGCATCCTAGCGCCGCGTCCATGGAAACGGACAGCCAAGAGAGCTGGGAGGAGCTACGAGACTCCACCCGGTTGAGAAGTTCCAGAGAGGAGGAAGAGGAGGAGGAAGAGAGGGAGGCGGAAGCGGTTGCTGCAGTCGTAGACCCTTTACTCCCTCCGTAACCTCCCTGACCGGCAGCAGTCCTCTTGCCTCTGGCGTCTTCCAGGCGGGTGGTCTCGACACAAACCTCACTCTCGCTGCTGCGCTGCAGGATGGAGAGCAGACTGCGGATGACCCAGCCACGCGTCTGGGAGTGGTAGCACAGGTTGCGGAGCACGCGGTGCAGACGGCTGGTGTTGAGTTTGGGTTCGTCTACGAAGAGGAGGACCAGGAGACAGGACAATGCCTCGTGGTCCAGGAGCAGACGACCGCGCAGACGCAGCAGAGAGTCCACACTGGAACTGGACGGTCTGGGGAGAGGACAAATGACAGGTTAGTCATAAGAGGTCATACACACACACTTTAAACAGACTCATCTCTCACAGACTTTATCCCCAGACCAATCCTCGCCCTCTCACCTGCTCTGGTTGGCCCCTCCTCCCATTTGGAAGGTCCCGCCTCTCTGCACGGCAAGGCGGGTGTACTGTACCCCTCGGTTGCCCCCCAGGCGGCTGGTAAAGGCAGGCGACCTCAAGATGGCCGACAGGGCCGAGCTGGAACTATGGCCGAACAGCCTCTCGTGCATCAGCTGTCTCTGACGAGCCTGGGGATGTCAAATTTACAAAACATGCAATCATGAATATCCCAGTATATTATGTAGCCGGAACAGAACTTTATAATTTTTGTAATTGTATTTTTTGAAGTTATTCTATGCAAGTTCACTTTTGTTACTTGGTGCTAGTGTGTAGTAAAACGTTTGAATCTTACACTCACCTCCTGCTCCCGGCGCAGCGCGGCTGCCTCGGCGGCGATGTCCGGGGGCATGACGGCCAGCACGCTGTCCTCCATGTCTTCTAGGACGGAGCGACGCAGCTCCGAGGGGAGGGTCTGGATGAAGGTGACGGGGTCCAGGGGAGTGTCGCCCTGCGTGGGCTGCTGGGACAGCTCTCTACGCTGCTGTTCAGCACGTTGTTGGGCCAGGACCTGGGGAGAGGAGAGACAGTTCTTTAACTAATGATTCCAATTTTGAAAAAACTTATTAAGGCTTTAAAGCATTCATTAAGGCCACACAGAGGCTTCAACAGCTTGAGTATAATGGAAATGTTAGGTGTTAGACCAAGATCACTAAATCTTCCCCTCTCTACACTACTCTTAAACATGTACACTACATGGCTAAAAGTATGTGGACATCTCATTCCAAAACCATGGCCATTATTACGGAGTTCGTCCCCCCTTTTGATGCTATAACAGCCTCCACTCTTCTGGGAAGGCTTTCCACTAGATGTTGGAACATTGCTGCGGGGACTTGCTTCCATTCAGCCACAAGAGCATTAGTGACGTCAGGCACTGATGTTGGGAGATAAGGCCTGGCTCGCGGTCGGCGTTCTAATTCATCCCAAAGGTGTACGATGTGGTTGAGGGTAGGGCTCTGTGCAGGCCAGGCAAGTTCTTTTACACCGATCTCGACAAACCATTTCTGTATGGACCTTGCTTTGTGCATGGGGGCATTGTCATGCTTAAACAGGAAAGGGCCTTCCCCCAAACGGTTGCCACAAAGTTAGAAGCACAGAATCATCTAGAATGTCATTATATGCTGTAGCATTAAGATTTCCCTTCACTGGAACTAAGGACCCTAGCCCAAACCTTGAAAAACAGCCCCAGACCATTATTCCTCCACCACCAAACTTTACAGTTGGCACTATGCATTAGAGCAGGTAGTGGGTCTCCTGTCATACCCAAACCCAGATTAGTCCGGCGGACTGCCAGATGGTGAAGCGTGATTCATCACTCCAGAGAACGTGTTTCCACTGCTCCAGAGTCCAATGGCGATGAGCTTTACACCACTCCAGCCGAAGCTTGGCATTGCGCATGGTGATCTTAGGCTTGTCTGCGGCTGCTCGGCCATAGAAACCCATTTCATGAAGCTCCCGACGAACAGTTATTGTGCTGACGTTGCTTCCAGAGGCAGTTTTGAACTCGGTAGAGAGTGTTGCAACTGAGGACAGACGATTTTTACCCGCTACGCGCTTCAGCACTCGGACAGACATTTGACGAACTGACTTGTTGGAAAGGTGGCATCCTATGACGGTGCCACGTTGAAAGTCACTGAGCTCTTTAGTACGGGCCATTCTACTGCCAATGTTTGTCTATGGAGATTCCATGGCTGTGTGCTCAACTCTATACACCTGTGAGCAATGGATGTGGCTGAAATAGACGAATCCACAAACTTGAAGGGTGTCCACATACGTATGACCATGGAGTGTATTTAAGCTCAATTTTAAGCCCCACATAGATAATTTACAAGACATAATACATAAAAGGATGATTATTAGGGTGATGTATTTTCGTTCCTCACCTCCTCCTGTATGGCGGGTGGCAGGGCAGCCAGGAACTCAGGGCTGACCTCTGTGACCCCTGGTCCTCCTCCCAGTACGGGGGCAGTGGTGGAGGGGAGGGTGGCCGCGGCAGGGGGGCGTGCTGGGGGTCGGATACCCAGCTGGTTCTGGAGCACCTCACGACGGATGTCCTCTGGAAGAGCTGCCAGGAAGGATGGGTCTACACCCTCTGGTAGACTGATGCCTGGAGGGGGGGGGGGGATGAGTGTAGGGCTCTACTGTGCATGACGTAACACAAGGGTGGCCAACCCTCCTTCTGGAGAGCTACAACGTATGCATGCTTTTGCTCTAACAATCAAGGTCCAATTAAGGTCCTGATGAGCAACAGGTGATTAGAAGAACCATGTGTGAGCATCGGGTTGGAAAACATGTGCTTTCTCCAGGAGGAATGCCCACCACTGAGGTAGAGGGGCCAGAGAAACCAGCCAATGAGACTCTTCTTACCTGCCAGTGGGTCCTCATCCTCATTGCTGGTGGATGGGAAGAGCTCTTCCTGGATGGCCTGGGATTGGCTGTCTGCGCTGTCACTCCGGGGCATGGTCTCTCCAGGGGAGGAGACAGAGGTGGAGCTACAGAGGGGCAAAGCATGAGCGAGGGAGACAGAGAGAGCTGATCTTCCCCTCAGAGTCCCTGCCTAGATCACATTAGATCTGAACAGATCACATTGGTATAAGTAATATGTTACAGTAGTAGCTCCATCTTGCCCTCTGATAGGTTAGGTAAAATTTTGTTCATGTTTGATATACACCTATCCAAATATTTTAGATCTAGAGAAGTGCCTATGGGGTAGGGGCTAGGGTTTGAATTTGGAACGTATCGTTAGTATTGCCCGCCAAGACCCTCACCCTGACTCCCCGTCTGTCTGCCTGGCCGTCAGTCCGCCATCTCCACTCCCTGACAGCTCCTGTGGCAGATGGACAGCCTGGGTGGGGTTGGGGACGAGCTCTTCCTGCGTGGCAGATGCGGGGCTACTGGTATCCATGGGAGACCCTTCCAGTAGTGACACGCCCACCGCTGCAGGCTCAGCGGTCTCCACGATGTCTGGACTCAGGGAGGCTGGGAGGAGAGGGAGAGGAGAAGAATGAGTGAAAGGAGTGAGGAGGAAAATATGGGAGAAGAGGGGAGGAGAGAGAAGAAAAATGGTCAGTTAATACACTAAACAACTATGCATAGTCTGACGGCAACAACGTGGTTGCATGAACACATATGCTCCGTTGCAAAATCTGCACGACACTTTGAAGCAATGTGTCGTTAGCCATGATTAGGGCTGTGGCAGTCATGACATTTTGTCAGCCGGTGATTGTCAAGCAAATAACTGCCCGTCTCACAGTAATTGACCGTTAATTAACAAACCCATTTAACATCTCCTGGCTTCCACACACAGCCTACAAGTAAGTCACAAATGCAGACCTTTGGAACATCTACATTTTATAAAGTCTAATAAATCCATGTAATATAGCCTACACCCTCACAATAAATCCATTATCTATTTTAGACGGGTCTAAAGAAGAATGATATGAAGAAAATGTAGTCCATTTCAGAATAACAGAATAGCATACGCTGAGTTGTCCTTATGTTAGGCCCTGATCTGGCTATGTCAAATGGCTGTGGGTTACACTAGTTCATTTAGCAGACAAGATTTGCTTCGAATTCCGTGGCATTATTTTATAGTATGAAGAACACCTGAATAAAATAGAAAGTATATTTTCTCCAAACGATGAGGGAGTGCGCACATGCAGCTATTCTGTGTTGAGCTGTTTACAAAGAAACAGCTTCTCCTATATGCTTAATTTAGAGTTAATTATGCAACTTTGGTTGTGATACAAACGGTGGGCTATATGTTTTGATTTTTAATCCATTCTAAGGCTTCATGATCCGACTAATGATTATTTTTTAAAGAAATGAAAGGCATGAGCTCTGCTTAGTTTTTTGCTTAGGCTGCACACACTTCACCAGTCTCCTTCACAATTTGACAAGCACTTGAGATAATGCCTCAAACTTCCCGGCGGCTTCCCCTTTGTGCGGCCGTAACGCCCCCTAAAAATATCCATGCCTTTTGCGGCCAGTGGCCATTGGGCCCTTGTGCTGAATATAATAATTATAATTCCCTTCTCCCGGCTGCGTGCCCTGAAGCACTGCTCACTCACATGGCCCAATTATCATTAGCCAATGCCGTCACATGATCCGGTCTTTCTCACAGGCTACAAGTGAAGACAGACATCGTGGACGCAACTGCGTGTGTCCTTATCCAATTCCGAGGTGCATATTGAAGATATTGAAAGAACTGTCCACATTTACTTTGTCAGCCAACAAGATGAATACGCCTAACAAACAGCAAAAGCACTAGCCTATGTCAATCTACTATCCCCCATCGTACAAAAGTTTACCTATTCTATTCTGTGAGAAATAGACATTCCAAAAAGTTATACGCTAATATTGTCAGACTATTCTTCATCAGACTATTCTTGATTAACCTTGTCTTTACATATACTAAATAATATAAGTGTGAAATTTGAATGGACCATTATTAAGCACCTGTCTTGAAACCTGCAGAGGGAAAAAATACATGCACTTAAAGGGATGGAGGACGCTTTACCCGTGGTTAATTTTCATGCCAGCCAGGTAGACTATACTCCTGTTGTAAAGAGAAGCAATGTGCTTAATATTAGGAAAGTTGTGAAATAAATATAGTAGGCCTAGCCTATGGAAAGCTGATGGGAGCCCCCTCTTTTTAATAGAGGCCATCATTCTGTTTTCTCACACAATTGCATAGCCTATAGAAATGTTGCACAACATGAGCTTGTGGGCTCTCATGAAGTGTTTGATTAGATTTTCCATTTCATTTGCATTCATGTCAGAGTGATTAGAGGGACAATAGAGTGCTGAGTACCAGGAAGTTAGCAAGTTTGGTAGGCTAATAATGACCATCAGCAGCATCAGAGCTTGGAGAAGCCTAATTACTGTGACTAACTGGTCACTTGGAACTTGATGGCGGTAATACAGTCACGCTAGCCATGATGGCTATATTCAAAAGGAGACCGCTTAGTCAACATCATCACTGCAGATACAGATGTGTGCCCTTACTGCTCATCAGTCACTCTGTGAAAGAAGGTGCATTCGTTTAGCTACCCTGGTGCCCTGGGTGGATGAGACCAACGGAATGGTCTCAAATGTGCAAACTCCACCAACCGGTGCGCTGGGAAAGCTAAAACGAACACACTTCTTACAGTTTCAAAGTTAGTCTACCTTCCCTGCCTCCATCCATCGCTCCTCCTCTCTCACCAATAGTGGGCACCGGGGACATTTCCATCTGTGACGCCTCCACTTCGCAGGTCGGCCTATCGGATGCCGCTGCAAGGGCAGGAAGACCGGCCCCTGCCAGGACAGCCAGCGAATTGGCATGCGACTCGGCCAGGAGCAGGTCTGCGATTGGCTGGTGGACCTGCTGGCTGATGGCAGTCTCCAGGGAAACCAGGGCCTGTTCGTGGGGGGCGGGGGTTGTGGGGGTGACCTCTCCTGAGGGGGGAGCGGTGAGGAAACCATCCGAGACCCGAGGGGGGTCCAGACACGACACACCACTACCCTGGGCCTCACCTTCTGAGCCAGGGGAGACACAGAACAGAGAAAAGTTAGAGAGTTCGGGAGTCCTAGGTCCACTTGACCTTCTGATGGAACACACAGAACAGGAGGGATGAGTCAAACTAACTGAATAGTGAGCTATAGGTTCACCACTTCAGTTACATATAAAGTACAGAGACAGGTCCTACAGGTGTGCTAGTATTGGAATAGATTAAATATGGGAAACTGGCTGGGGGAACCAAGGAGAGGTTTGGGGAGCACCGACTTAGAGGGGTACAATGATATCAATGAGCTAAAGCTTATTTTGTCCTGAGTGAGATTGCTGTGAGTTGGGCAGCACTGAGGAAGGCAGTAAGTTGTATAGTTATCTCCCGTACGGGGCGCACTATCCTGATCCCCAACAACAACACAACTTACTACCTCACCACAGCACAGCCACAGAAGGGTATGGGTTCCACATCCGTATAACACACGCACAGAAGCACACACAAGCACATTAGGTTACATAGCAACATCACCGTGTAGCTCACTTGGTAGAGTAAGGCACTTGCAACGCCAGATTCCTACAGGGGGACCAGTATGAAAATGTATGCACTCACGACTGTAAGTAGCTCTGGATAAGAGCGTCTGCTAAATTACTAAAATGTAAATGTAACTACAGTATCAGTAACATTTCCCCCCCCCAACTATTAGTTGCAGAGTAAACGTCCAAGGCAAGATGTCAGTGCCGTGGTTTCCATGGTAATAGGATCCTCTGGGTCGTCTTGGCGTTGCCGTGGGAAAGACAGTAGACTGTATAGTTATCTCCCAGATCTGGTGTGATCCTAAAACTATACAAACTACTACCTCACCCCACAGCACGCTACTCTGTGTCCGTCCGTCTGTCTGCTGGCTTCAAGAGGGTCCAGACAGAGGACACTTACTGGGCCAGAGTCCATTCAAACATGCACAGAAAAAAGACAGAAAATGTGAACAGAAAGTTATCTGGAAAGAAAGGATTCACTTTTGCATAAGGGTTCAAAGTTAGCCTCAATCCGGTAAAAGCACTTGCGTTCTTACAAAAAAATTATACTTAGTATAGTGTTCGCATTTAAAAACAAGGTGCCAGTACCAGCAGTGGTCTCTCCAGCCGCACCGTTGACCGTCCCCAGTCCCGAGCCCTGTAGACTCTGCTCCCTGGCCTCCTCTCCTCCTGTCCTTCTGTCGTTCTGCTTAGCCTCCTCCTCCTCCGCCAGCTGGCGTCTTTTCTTCTCCCTCCTCTCCTCCAGCTCCTCGTCTCTCAGGGTCTCCAAGTGTTGCAGGATAGGAACCTTCACCACTGGGAAGGAGAGAGATGGGGTTAGAGGGATGGGCTGGGGTGTACAGTGTGCGTACATCTATAAGTCTTCATGAGTAAATGTATGAATCAGCAACAATGTGAAAATCACGGAAAATCATATTCTCTCAGTAGTCCGACAGCAGACTAGTAGAAGACTGTTGTACCTGCTACACAGTCGTGCATGCTCTCAGCGTCCAGTACTTTACACTCATCAGTCCATCGGGTTAAGGCAGTGGGGATACTGGACAGAGTGCCTGGAAAGATATATATTTGAGATGAATTCAACATAATCCAATCAAAGCTTGGGCTCCCAGCACAGACTAAGCACCTAGGGACAGTTTCCAATAGATTCAGCCTAGTTCTGGACTCCTTCTCCAATGACATGTATTTCTTAGTCCAGAACTAGAGCTCACTTGGGTCTGGTAAAGCGGCCCATATAGTAGACTGGACTGGTGGACAGCGAGTGTCATACCTGCTTGTCCTCCGGTGCTGCTCTGCTCGTGGAAGAAGTCGTCGAGCAGCTCGTCGTCGGAGCGGGCGATGATGTGCACGTCCTCGTTGCCCACCAGGAGACGTGCGCGGCCGCGGGACTGAAGGGGCAGAGAGCTGGACAGCTGCAGGATGTCTGCTGCAGCACTGGGACCTAGCAGTCTGGAGGGGAGGAGAGAGAAGGCACATACACATTTAATATACAGCAGTTGATCGTCTTACAACACTGATACATAAACATTCGCACACTTAATCATATTCTCTTCTAACGCACCGACATGAACAAACACTTTCAGAACCTATGACCTTAGAAATGGATACACGAGTACAGCAACTATAATCAATACTTTGTTTTTGAGGTGCGATTGATTTAGCATTTGGCGGACTATTCCATTGGTTCCTTTGTACGTTAGTTCCTTTGTATGTACAAAATCAAAAGCTGCTTAAAATGTTTGACAGAATCTGACCCATGACCTAGGAAAAGTCCCATTCATTCATTGTAGCATCTCCGTCTCACCTCTGCAGGATGAGTGGGGGGTTGGGCTGTCTGTTCCCGGGGTAGTGGACGTGTATCGTGTGGCCCGTGTTGGCGGTGAGCTGGCGTAGCGTTCTCTGGCTACGACCCATGCCCTGCGCCAGGCGGTTGTTGGTGCCAGCTCCGCCCAGCGTTAAGGAGCCGTGGTCGGCGTGACGCACCATCAGGGGGTGAGAGCTGGGGATGTTGCCTGGGGAGGGAGGGATGTCAGCTGATGGGAACACGATAAACAGAGAGAACAGTTGCAGACATTAGGGGGACACGTAGTGACACAACCCCGTCATTCTACATACTGCTATATGGCTATTATAATATAGGCTATTGCTACGTAGCTATTCGTAAGTCTATGTCTTTAGTGTTAGTTGTACATTAGGATTTAAAAAAAGAGACAAACTACTTTGAGAAATCAGGGCCCGTATTCATAAAGCGTCTTAGAGTAGGGGTGCCAATCCGGGATCAGTTCGGTCTTTTAGATTATGAATATATGGACAGGGGGAACTGATCCTAAATCAGCACTCCTACCCTTGAGACGCTTTATAAATATATGGGCCCAGTTCAATAACATAGAAGCTGCCTTCTAAATCTATCCATACATTCAAAACAAAGACTATGAAAAACAAAGAGGAATAAAAACACCAATATGACTCACCGGTGGTGGAGAACATGTTGTCAAACTCTATGATGAGGTCATCGTCGCGGTCAAACCTCTCGAAGCGGATGTGTGGCGCAGCGTTAATGTCTGGGAAATCTTCATCCAGTTCCATCTCCGAACCTTCATCGTCATCATCCTCATCTCCTTCTTCATCATCCTGAGAAACAGAACATGGCATATTTAGACAATTTTTTCTTTCTTTACACTTTATTTTTTCCATTACAAAACTCATTCTAAAGTAAGTAAATGGATACCAATCGAATGTCACCAAGCCGGTTCGAACCCAGGTGTCCTGTATAATAGCCCGCTAAGCCGGAGCCAATGCAAATCCTCACGACTCAGACAAGATAACTGAACACAAAGAAACACTCCTTCCAGAGTCTTCAAACTCTTCCTCACCTGATCCTCCTCCTCTTCCTCTTCTTCCTCCTCCTCTTCATCCTGGCTGTCTTCTTCATCGTTGCTGCCACTGGAGTCCTCCTCCTGCGTGTGCTCCTCATCCTCAGGCTCCAGGATGTTCATAGAGTCTACGGTAGGAGAAGACGGAGAGAGGACAGTGAGTGAGACCAAACCACCCAACACACTTGAACCCTTTTCACCCTAATAACTAAATAAAATGAATTAAATAGATATTTAATGTATTTTTTACGACAGAGCCACACCAAGCTGTACTGTGCTGGCCTGGTTACGCTACACCATAATTGTCAGAACCATGTTGGAGAGGATAATGTGAAAATAAAATATCAAAACCAGCACTTACCTTCTCGGTTGGCCTGTAGAGTAGAAGCCTGACTGATATTGGAGGGTGCCTCATCCATCAACACGTCCTCTTGTGATTCATCCTCACCACTGCCACGTCCCACTGAGTTACAGAGCAAACAACCAATCAGAAACAAGACGATGTATTGAATGTGCCCGCCCCTTTCTTCTACACCATCCCATTTCACTCTGATGAGTCCAGTGGTGTATTCAGACAGGTGAAACATTAAAGTAACATTTGTTTTCAAAGTTTATATTCTGTTAACTCGTACCCAAAAATTGTTATTGACTCCTATACTCATGTGGCCAAAGCGTAAATCCGAGAAAAAAACCCTAACAAAACCCAACTCAACACATTCTCTCAAATGATTGCCATTTCCCCCTAGATGATGAGATCATCCTCCTGAGGATGATGAGCTGGCCGGTCAGTGGTCTATACGCATTCATAAAAAATAAATAAATGAATAATCGGTCATATTTAATAGAAATCTAGAAAGACATTTCCATTGTTGCAGATTTAATAGAGGTGAAATGAGACCCCAATTATGTTCTAGAAAATGCTTTTCTAATTGAATGGTTTGTAACGTTTCACCCTTTTCAACAGACTCCTGGATTCCAGACTCCCTGCTTACCGATAATGGAGCTATTGACGGCGCCAGCGTCTCTCTCCAACAGTTCGTCTATCAGATCCACCAGCTCGTTCTCCACCTGCATGGCCGTTGTGCTGAGCACCTCCGGCTGTCCAGCGATGACCGCTGTGTCTCCCTCCGTCTCTCCGTCCATCAGGTCACTGTCTGTCCCCTGGACCCTGTGACTGCCCTCCACCAGAGTCCCCTCAGCTTCCCCAGAGTCACCTGCAAAGAAAATGGATTCAGTGAGATGAACAGTAAGCCAAGAACAGTGTAAATGTGAGTTTCCTATTTCCCTGTGGTTCTGGGGAGCATGTGGGTGTCTGTGTGTAGTGTGTACATATTTGTTACTACATGTGTATGTGTTTATGAGTGCAAACGTGTGTGTGTGTGCGCGCGCATCACCTGTGGTACCTTGTGTGTTGCTATTGGAGTCCCTGGCGGCTCCCACAGTGTCGTGCTCAGCCTTGTTCTTGCTGGATCCCCCCTTCCCTCCAAACAGGCTGCTGGGCTGGTTGACGATGCGGGACAGAGTCTCTAAGGGCTTCAGAGCTGCATTCACTGTGTTTGCCATGTTGGGACTGAGATAACAAGTCAATGGTGAGAAAAACATTCTCATTTTATTTATTAATTTTACCCCTTTTTTCTCCCCAATTTCGTGGTATCCAATTGGTAGTAGTTACAGTCTTGTCTCATCGCTGCAACTCCCACACGGATGTTAACTCGAAATGACACAACGACAAGGTTCCAGTTTAACAAAGTTTACTATACGAACACACTACAAGGTAGCCATTACACTCAAGGCTAGTAGGTCCATCAACGAACAGACTCCCTGCGCGGGCGCACTCTTGACTGAGTGTTAGCCCCATAATAACAGAAGTATAGGGATACTTAAAACATGAACTTAACAATCTCCCCCTTTTCTTTAAAGACAAATAAAACATCAACAACATAATTAAATGTCCAAGTATTGTTCAAGATCCCCATTACAAATGTGTTGTGTGACAGTTTTTATTTGTATTACTCAATCTGCCACTTTCCATTACTGAGAGCCTGTAGGAGCACAAGACCGTATGCTCCTTTTTATTCAGACAGTCAGCAAGGTGTTCCTTAGGGATACTTAAAACATGAACTTAACGGACTCAGGAGAGGCGAAGGTCGAGAGCCATGCGTCCTCCGAAACACAACCCAAGCAAGCCGCACTGCTTCTTGACACAATGCACATCCAACCCGGAAGCCAACCGCACCAATGTGTCGAAGGAAACACCGTACACCTAGCGACCAAGTCAGTGTGCACTGCGCCCGGCCCGCCACAGGAGTCGCTAGTGCGCGATGAGACAAGGATATCCCTGCCGGCCAAACCCTCCCTAACCCGGACGACGCTGGGCCAATTGTGCGCCGCCCCATGGGCCTCCCAGACGCGGCCGTCTGCGACAGCCTGGGCTCGAACCCAGAATCTCTGGTGGCACAGCCTTAGACCACAGCGCCACCCGGGAGGCCGAGAAAAACATCCTCAATGGAAGGAAGAGATGAGGAGACATTCAGGGATTTGACCACAAGACAGTTGAGAAAATATGAAATCTACGCAAATTTAAGCAATGCGACGTCACAATAATCAATTGGGGGGGGAGAAGCTCTTAAGCCAGCTTTGGCACCGTGCAAGACAAGCTACCAGTCAACGTGCTGTTTTGCATACTGTTTGGAAGAAACACCCACAGGGGAGATTTCCCTGATGCCTTACTATAAAGTAGTAAGCAATGTGACTCCTCTAAGAGGGTGAGTAAGGGGTTTGAGAGGATCAGTGGTGTGTGTGTGTACCTGGACAGGTCGAGGCTGTGCGGTACTCTAGCCAGGTCGTTGACCAGTCCTTTCTTGAGGAAGAGGCGTATGATGTTGTTCATGCCGTTGTGCTGCGTCTTGGCTGCTGACGTGCTGTAGAAGCTAGAGGTGGACGGACACGACTCCATGATGGTGCTGATGATGCACATCACCGCCTGTAGCCTGGGGGGGAGAGAGAAAAATGGGGAGTTTTCAGTGAAGCCTAGGCACACAGGGACAGATAAAATGCATAACGAATGCACTATGAATCCGTCCATTAGTCAAATACATTACCACTTTCAACTTTTGACACATCAAAATGACAAATAAAGGATGGTAAATAATAAACTCAGCAAAAAAGAAACTGTCTTTTAAGGATAATTCGCAAAAATCCAAATAACTTCACAGATCTTCATTATAAAAGGGTTTAAACACTGTTTCCCATGCTTGTTCAATGAACCATAATTAATGAACATGCACCTGCGGAACGGTCGTTAAGACACTAACAGATTACAGACGGTAGGCAATTAAGGTCACAGTTATGAAAACTTTGGACACTAAAGAGGCCTTTCTACTGACTCTGAAAAACACCAAAAGAAAGATGCCCAGGGTCCCTGCTCATCTGCGTGAACGTGCCTTAGGCACGCTGCAAGGAGGGATGAGGACTGCAGATGTGGCCAGGGCAATAAATTGCAATGTCAGTAAGACAGCACTACAGGGAGACAGGGAGGACAGATGACTGTCCTCGCAGTGGCAGACCACGTGTAACAACACCTGCACAGGATCGGTACATCCGAACATCACACCTGCGGGACAGGTACAGGATGGCAACAACTGACCGAGTTACACCAGGAACGCACAATCCCTCCATCAGTGCTCAGACTCTCAGCTTATTGCGGACAGAGGCTGGACTGAAGGCTGGTAGGCCTGTTGTAAGGCGGGTCCTCACCAGACATCACCGGCAACAACGTCGCCTATGGGCACAAACCCACTGTCGCTGGACCAGACAAGACTGGCAAAAAGTGCTTTTCACTGACGAGTCGCTGTTTTGTCTCACCAGGAGTGATGGTCGGATTCGCATTTATCGTCGAAGGAATGAGCATTACACCGAGGCCTGTACTCTGGAGCGGGATCGATTTGGAGGTGGAGGGTCCGTCATGGCCTGGGGCGCTGTGTCACAGCATCATCGGACTGAGCTTGTTGTCATTGCAGGCAATCTCAACACTATGCGTTACAGGGAAGACATCCTCCTCCCTCATGTGGTACCCTTCCTGCAGGCTCATCCTGACATGACCATCCATGACATGACAATGCCACCAGCCATACGGCTTGTTCTGTGTGTGATTTCCTGCAAGACAGGAATGTCAGTGTTCTGCCATGGCCAGCGAAGAGCCCTGATCTCAATCCCATTGAGCACGTCTGGGACCTGTTGGATCGGAGGGTGAGGGCTAGGGCCATTCCCCCCAGAAATGTCCGGGAACATGTAGGTGCCTTGGTGGAAGAGTTGGGTAACATCTCACAGCAAGAACTGGCAAATCTGGTGCAGTCCATGAGGAGGAGATGCACTGCAGTACTTAATGCAGCTGGTGGCCACACCAGATACTGACTGTTACTTTTTATTTTGACCCCCCCTTTGTTCAAGGACACCGTATTCCATTTCTGTTAGTCACATGTCTGTGAAACTTGATCAGCGTATGTCTCAGTTGTCGAGCCCTGTTATGTTCATAGAAATATTTACACATGTTAAGTTTGCTGAAAATAAACGCAGTTGACAGTGAGAGGACGTTTCTTTTTTTGTAGAGTTTATGAGCCCCATGGAAAAACCATCGGCTTAATTGTTTTTAGACAATTATGAAATCTCTGCCCTGCCCAGCCCACTCCCTCACCTGGCGTGTTTCTCCGTGCCCTCTGCCATGGCCAGCGCCCGGCTGAGTGCGGCCTTCACCTCATTGACCAGGGCCACCTGTGCATCGGTGCCTGTGCCAGCAGCTGCCAGGCTGGCCAGGAAGAGGCGTGCCAGGGCCGGGGTGTCCTTGTCCTCAGAGCTCTGGGTGTGGGGCAACAGGTGGTCTAGCACGAAGGCTAATACACTGCAGTCCTGCAGGGGGAGAGAGACAGAGAGAGCAAGAAGGGAGTCAGGACGACAAGTCTTATTCTCAACATATTACAAATAAAGCAGTACAGTCGTGTAGCAGAGGAAGAGATGGAACCCTGGGTGAGGAGAGGACTGGCGCAATGTATTGTACATACCTCTACAGAAATTAAATACATATACATCTATACAGCACACAGAGAAAGGACTAGTCAGGTCAAATAGAAACAACGCAAGATATATTCCACATTTTCTCTAATGAGGTTGGAGTCGTGGCTATGGCAATACAGGGAGGGGAAGAGAAAAACAGGAGTTTGTCAACATCGTATTTAAACTCCTAAAATCCTTTGAGCCCTTGAGGCAATTTATGCCAAATGTATTACAGTAGTAAAACTCTACATAGATTGTGAAAGCTGGACGTTTTGCCCAGTCCAGGCGAAGCCACCCACCTCCTTGATGAGCTCAGACTGTCCGGCCGTGTAGCAGTAGGATGCTATGAGGGTGGCGATGCCCACGTAGGACCTGACCAGCTCTGCCAGGAGACGCAGGATGGTGGAGGTGGGCATCAGGGGCTTGGAGGCCTTAGCCTTGGCCCCCTTACCCTCCTCTGAGCTGGCTCCCTTCTCCCCCTCCACCTCCTTCTTCTCCTCACGCATCTCCTCTGGAGTAGAGGCTGAGGTGGAGAGAGAGGGAAGGGAAATGGACGGGGGGGGGGAGAGAGAGAAGAGAGTTAGGATCGAGAAGGGGCAGAGAGGTGTCTAGGCATTTTACACTGATGGGGCACTCGTGACAAATCTCGATTTTTGTTCCTTCATTTGGTTTAAATACAATATTTTGTATATTAGCATCACACAAATTGACCAAACTAAGGAAAGAAGTGTATTGTAAAAGTACCAGTGGAGGCTGGAGGTGAGGAGGAGGGAGGGAGGGTCTCACCTTCTCCCTGGGGTGTTCCAGACTGAGAGGAGTCAGCTACCGCTCCATCTGCAGAAAACACCTGGGGCTGAGAGACAGGAGAGGGGGAGAAAATATGACCCACAATATATCTAGACCGATACAGCAGCTTTCAAAACATACATATCAATGTTTTAATTCAAGACACTCGCACTCCTGGGTCCGGTTGAAGAAGATAAACGTTTTGAAAAGGAGAAGTTTTACCTGAACTTGTCCAACAAGAACACAGAGTTCTGCATCGGACCGGGATTAACCCACCCCCCAAAAAACAATCAGCTGGCGGGTGGAATGAAAACACTATTTCTCGCAGTTCAAAACAATTACATTGAGGGTCAGAAACGTTTTAAATCAAAAAGAATATAACAAGGAGCTAGTTGTGTAGAATTGTGTTGAGAGTGGAGCAGGGAATTGTCCATTAGTAGGCCCATTTGTGTGTTACTCCTAATTTGTCAGAGTGCAGAGCTTATGTTGTTATCTTCCACCACATGACAATACGTTGCCAAGTTAATTTTCCGACTCCATAGCGCACGCGAAAATGGCTTCCGTTCCTATTTTTGGGGGCGGGAGATGCACCTGATTCAGCAGCTTTAGTGCTGGGAAGGCCAAGTTTTCGCATTTTGAACCATTTCATGTGTCTGAAGGCAGAACTCCGCCTACCCGGCAGGCCCAGAGAGCAAATCAAGTGCACCTATAGGCCTACCGCTGGCCTATCAGAAAGCTCAGATCACCGTGTCTGCACAGTTTCCCAGAACCATAGACTAAAAACAAGCCTCGAACACACAGCAAAGTTTATATTGAGAGATTTCAAAACTTTTAAAACCATGACTAGACTCAACGAATACAGCAAAGAGCTGTTGTTTTGATGTGTAGCCTAAGTTTGTGTTTACATTGTTATTCAGCACTGTCAACACTTTGTTCAACAGTTCTATAAGACATGAAATGCACGTTCTCTCCTTCCAGTCACACTACAACCAGTACTGCAGCTGCAATCAATGAGTACAGCAGTGTGTCAATAAACTTGCGTTGTTATTATTAGCGGCTTGTGTCTTTTTTAATATTGAGGAATATTTCACTTGCTCTGGTCATAGGAGTAACAACATGAATTGGTGCATGAGGCTAAAATGATGCTGCGTGACTTAAGTTTCGTTATTAACTGAAGACTGTGTCCCCTTTTCTCAGCGGAGAGAAGGGGATGGTGAGTCTGGGGAGATGCAGCCTCACCACTGCTGCCTCCCTCCCCTCAGGCTGACCATCAGATGCAGGCCATCACACCAGTAAAGAATTATATATTTAAAAAAATAAATATATAAAAATATATTCTCACTTAGCTGTGCCTCACTATTAACAGTGTGATCATATATATTTTATATAATTTCTAAATGGTCTGAGAAGAACAACGTTCAACTCAAGCATAGCCAATATGCAGTGATAATGTACTGGGCCTATAGCCTACTGTACAAATCTCCTTGCTACAGAAGTGTTTTTATTTAGTTAATGTTGCGTAGGCCTATGTATTTGAAATCATGTAAAAAAAAAAGAAGAAATCTGAGCAGTAGATCTCAGCTTGCATTGTGACTCAGTGATCTGGACTCAATCAGTTGTGACCACTGATTTAGACCATACACAGGCCATATAAAGTTTGACCAACCTGTCCAGTTAGTCAAAGTTTGAGTTCCCTACTAAATAAATGTAGGCTCCCGAGTGACGCAGCGGTCTAAGGCACTGCATCTGAGTGCTAGAGGAGTCACGAAAGACCCTGGTTTGATTCCAGGCTGTATCACAACCGTCCGTGATTGGGAGTCCCATAGGGCGGCGCACAATAGGCCCAGCATAAATATGAATTTGTTCTAAACTGACTTGCCTAGTTAAATAAAACAAATAAAAATATTTTAGCAACCTATAGCCTATTCCGAGTCACATGCTGACCAGACCGGACACGTCGCGAGCGTCGCAAAATACATTTTGAAATCCATGTTATTCATCTGCGATGCCAAGTGCTAAAATAGAGCTCCTTTCTATTTCTGACGCAGATCGCGCTGAAAGTCCTGCCTCTCCCATCTCACCATTGGTTTATAGAAGCAGGTACCCACGTGCCATCTCCTCATTGGTTATACACACGTGGGTGATTGAAAGACAAACTGTTTTGCCGGTGGTCGTGGTAATACTATGAAAGTTTAGATGCCGATCACCATATAAGTTCAAAGATGAAAAAGCCTGGAAGGAGGAGAGATGACTAGAAACGATTCGGGTGGCCGTTTTATGTGTGGATTAATTGTCAGAGTAGAGGACCTTGTGCATTTCGGTTAAAATAACAACTCAATGTTTATATCCAATGACAAATTAGCTAGCAACAGCAAGCTAGCTAAATAGGACAAATTAGCGAGCAAGTGCAAGCTAACTAGCTAAATTGCCATACATGTTTAATGCTTTTCGACCTGTCCCCAAATTAATGACATTGGTCCAGAGTTTGTTTTTGATATTTTAACCTGCGTGTCGTGATCGCGTTTGGTGTAGGGGAAAAAAATAAATTTATGCATGATAGCGCACACACACAGCCGGGTTTGGGTTCCGGGAATAATTATTTAAGTTTAAATAAAACTATTTGATTACCTGAACAATATTGACTAATGGTATTGTATTGTTAGGTGGGCTATAGGCTTTCATTAGGTAAGAAGGCAAATTAGAAGGCTCTTCTTCAAAGCGATTTGAGTTGTCATTGTGCCGCATTGTACTGTGAAAATAAGACAGGCCTATCATTCTTAATTCATGGCAAGGTTTCCATTCATCCAGAATGTTAAAGACATGCAGTAAAATGTATTCACGATGGGAATAGCATAATAGCGTAACTACTACTCTGGAGTCAAAAACAATTAGGTCAAAAAAAATTATTTGTCAGGTCATGGATCAGCTCTCGGGAACAATTCTATGCAGGTGGGTCGGGGTGCGGAGAAAAATCTGTCCTGATGTCAGACGGTGCGGCCGAAAACCTACCCATATCTTTTGTTTTCCCGATGCAAAACGTTTTTGCTACCGTGTGCCCTACTGAAACAGGACCATGGCCAGAACGACTCTTACAAACAGCCAGCCAGACATGACACTTACGTTGATATGGAAAGCGGACTGCGAGTCGAAGTCACTGCCCTGCCTGGTGAGTCTGTACTGCTGGTAAACGTCATCGCCTACATCCTGGAGGATCTGACACAGGTCCTGCCCCCCGGGCACCGCCACCGCACGCTCCTCTGGACGCTCCGCTACAGGGGAGATTTCAAACAGTAAGTTAGACTTCACACAGGTGTAGCTACATTGATGTCAGAGCTTCGTTAACAGATATTCTGTTAAGATCATGTGGCTCCATGACTCAAGAGAAAACAGGATGCGAGGACTCGCGGGAAAGACTAATCGGGATAGAGTGTTTGTGTGAGGGTCTTACCCTCTTCAGGGGCGTGGTAGGCGGCCAGGGCATTTAGCATGTCATAGATGACCTCTTTGATGGTGTCAGGGATGGGGGGCAGCGGAGACATTTTGAGGGGGGTGGTCTTCACCAGCTGCACCGCGTTGGGCCCCTTGATACGCAGATTCTCAAACTCATCATCTGAGGCTGAGCAGAGGAAGGAAGGGAGAAACACTTCGAGCAACCATGTACACGTCACATTGTTACGTTACACTGCAAAATAGGGAACTAGCCGAGAGCTATATGTGCAAGCGGATAGTTGAATGGCCACAGGTCTGTCCGCGATGTCCAAGATCTATACAGAAGTGGTTTAATAAAGATTTGGTCACCACACCACGCTGCTTTGCATGGTCCTTCCAGCTAGATAGACCCGTGGCCATTCAACTATCCACTCGTATAAAATATGGATTTTTCCGATGAGAGTATTTTAACGTACCCGTACCAGCTCCGCGAGGTGCGGGCAGGGCGATGCGGACGCAGCTGTTGGCTGTGTCAGCAAAGCAGTCCGGGTTCCGGCAGGCGGCAGGGCCCAGAACACGCAGAATATAGTTGATCTCTCTGGAGCCCAGGGAGCCTGATACCACTCCTGACGTGGTGCTGCCCGCCCCGCTGGTCACTGCTGACCGTACCACCTAGAGAGGGTAGACGGGTCAATGTCACTCAGTGCAAAACCCTAATGGCTATATTGCACTACATTTTAACACTGACTGGGAGTGTCTCAACAGTCTAACATGGGTTCCAATCCATTTCCCTTTAGCTCCACTGCTCAGAAAATACAGGAAATAGTCAAAATAATAGATGTGCAATGTGTTGGAGCTTTCGCCTGTCCATTTCTAGGAGAGGACTGTTGAGATGCATGCTGGGCAGGTATCAGCGAGGGTGAGGTTTAATATCCAGTACCTTCTCCATGGTGTGTCGTAGCGTGGCGGGGTCCTCGATGATGTGTCTGAACAGCAGGGTGACGAGGGGCGTGAAGCCATTGAACCCTGACCCCTGCGTCAGCCCCAGGATCATCCTGGTACTCTTCAGCTCAGCAAACATCATGGCGTAATGGTGGGTCCTCGTCAGGCGCAGGCATAGCCTGAAAGAGAAGAACAAACTTTAGTTGTAGAGGGCTTTTCGTCACACTAACAAAATATTTCAGAAGTACATTTTAGTCATGTAGCAGACGCCCTTATCCAGACAGAGCGGCTCAGTCAGTGTATCCAACTGAGTTTAGGCAGGCAAAAACAAACATATAAGAGTCATTGCAAGTAAACCTTCCTACAAGATAGCCACTGTCTGCTAAACGGTCTAGAGCTTTTCATAACTCAGACACTTTTAATAACAAAAAAAAGATTCAAGAAGTAAACAAGAACCATATAGAAGTAAAACAGGAACCTTAGTGTGGCGTGGAGGGTGTCTGGGTCCACAGGGACACTGATCATGGAGACACAGGCTCTGATGAGCACTGTGGTCATATCCTCCGTCAGGCCCTGCACCACGATGGCTCCTCCTGTCCCGGTGCGTTCCGATGTGGGGTCCAGGGGGGCTGTGGGAGGGGGGGCGGGGGGAGCAGAGGGACCGGGGGAGGACTCTTTTAGTTGGGGGGTAGCGTTGTCCTCTTTAGGAGCACTCATCTCCACGACTACTGGGGCAGAGTCTGAAAGAATCAGAGAGGGGGATGTTACTATGGTACACAACTACAGAAACGGTATAACTGGTCTAATGGCATATATACATACACACATTACCGTTCAAAAGTTTGGGGTCACTTAGAAATTCTTGTTTTTGAAAGAAAGGCAATTTTTTTGTCCATTAAAAAACATCAAATTGATCAGAAACACAGTGTAGACATTGTTATTGTTGTAAATGACTATTGTATTGTAGGAAACAGCTGATTTTTTATGGATATCTACATAGGCGTACAGAGGCCCATTATCAGCAACCATCACTCCTGTGTTCCAATGGCACATTGTGTTAGCTAATCCAAGTTGATCATTTAAAAAGGCTAACTGATCATTAGAAAACCCTTTTACAATTATGTTAGCACAGCTGAAAACTGTTTTTCTGATTAAAGCAATAAAACCGGCCTTCTTTAGACTAGTTGAGTATCTGGAGGATCAGCATTTGTGGGTTCGATTACAGGCTCAAAATGGGCAGAAACAAAGAAGTTTCTTCTGAAACTCATCAGACTATTCTTGTTCTAAGAAATTAAGGCTATTCCATTTCATTAAATAGTACCCGCAAAACACCAGTCTCAACGCCAACAGTGAAGAGGCGACTCTGGGATGCTGGCCTTCTAGGCAGAGTTGTAAAGAAAAAGCCATATCTCAGACTGGCCAATAAACAGAGTGCAGTTTGTGGCTATAGCAATGGCTAACAAAAGGGAAAGAACACCTGCACACTTCACCTTTAGCTGAAAATGTGCTTTAATCTACCGTATCTGCTTATTAAACACTGGGGTTGTGCATATCACTAAAACAGTGTCTCCCATCTAGAAGGCCATTACATGAGCGTCTGTGTGTCTCCTCTGCCTTGCCCCCGTCTCCCTCTCATAAACCAGTTTGAGGCTATACTAGAACGATAGCTCCTCCCATCTAGTAGTAGACGGTCCAGTCATCACCTGGGTCTGTCTGGGTCTCCTCTGCCTTGCCCCTGTCTCCCTCCTCTCTCTCAGAGTCCGTCATGCTGCCCGTCTTAGCCGGTTTAGGAACGCGAGGCACTCTCTGGACCGTGAGCATCACCGGACGACGGTTACCCGTCTCCTCATTCACCTGGAATAGAAACATTAGAAGAAATCTGAGAAAGGAAAATGGTTTACCAGACCCAAATTAAACCCATTACTGAACTGAAAAGCACTTTCAATGAATACTCTCCTTTGAGCATGCTTTTAAAGACCAGGATTAAAAATTTAAAAAAAGTATTCACAAAGTCTGATGATTAAAAAAAATATGTTTCACTGATTGTCGACTCAGTTCTTTTGTTCGAGTTAGAGTGGCATGTATAAAAGAGGCTATGAGGAAGAGTTCCTACCTGGACCATGGTGTTGAACTGTACGGTGTATCGCCTGCGTCCCGCGGTGAATCGGACGCTGCTTTCTCCGGCCCTCCAGGCTGAGTCTATAGTGCTGTTGTTAGAGGCAGAGTAGCTGCACCAGCGGCCGGAACGGTCATCAAACCAACGCCAGTTATTACCATTGGGCTGCAGGTACTGGAGAGAGGGGAGGGGAGGAAGAGAGAGGGAAGAAAGGAAGGAGAGAGGGAAGAAAGGAAGGAGAAGGGGGAAATTATTTTATTGTCCATGGGAAACAAGAAAATGTGTATTTTCAGTGAGAGAAGGGTCAGGAAAAGACCAGCTATGGCAACACGATGGTAATCATATGCATATTTCATAGCGTCGGTTCATCTTTGTGGCACCCGGAGGACATTATTCGTACCTTGTTCATCTGCGATCTGCGTTTGGATGAGACCGCCATTTTCTCGTAGAAGTCAATGATCAGCAACACAGGAGTGATCCACCTATAGAGAGTCACAGACAACGTTCAGCCGTATTGAACATCGCAATTTGTCTGGGAGGAGCCAGGCTTCTACATTTACTTCACCTGAAGTAATTCTCTCTAGTTAGGCATTGTAAAACGAGAGAGATTGTTTATGCTGTTATTTCTAGCAGGACAGTATTTTTGAAGGGCAATCCTGCAGGTGTGCCAGCTAGCTAATCTCGAGCGGTCCTCTCATCAGTTTTCTGTGACAGAGCCAGGGGAGGGGGTGGTACTGACTTGGGTGTCTGGATGTCCTTCTGCTCCTTGGCAGCCTGCAGACAGGGCTGCACCACCTCCAGCAGCTTGATGAGCACATTGAGGATCCCACTGTTCTCCACCACCCTGGCACACGACAGCTTCAACTCCTTAAGGAAAACAGGACAGCATGGATCAGCATACAGGGCCAGTGAGTGAGTGTGTGTGAGTGAAAGGAATTGCTGTGCTTCTCTTTCTCTGCCACGAACTCAAACAAATATTTTGAGCAGTAGGATGTTTTTCTGTGTGTCTGTCTCTCTGTCCGTACCTCAAAGAGCAGTGTGAGCAGCAGGATGCGTGTTGCCAGGTTGGAGGCTTGGGGCAGGGTAGCCATCTGTCTGGTCCACTCGGACACTGTTTTGGTGTCGCTGGTGGTCAGGGGTACTGCTGCCTTGATCAGCACGTCTGCTGCCTCCCACACCTACACATCAGAAACATGACATAGTATCAGTATACCAGCCTCTCTAAGTGCATAATAACAATGAAGTCTCTAAACACATTTGACTGCACGTATCCGGTGTATGTGAAATCATTTATAATTGTTTTTAACTCGGGCATATCACACCTAACTACACACACTCCATGTTACTCACCTGGTTGACGACCTGTCGTAGGATGAGGTCCCTGTACTCGGGGCCGCTCCTCTTGATGGCGGTCATGAGCAAGTCACAGAGGCGGTAGACTGTGTCTGGCAGCTCGTCCAGCAGGTGGAAGCAGCCGGGGAGCATGGAGTCAGTGAAGGCGTGGAGCTCCGTAATGTCCAGGGGCTCGGCCTCCAGGAACCTCTCCAGGCAGCGAGCCTCCTCCTCCTCCGTACGCTCCCTGGCTCTCCTGTCGTCCTCCTCACGACGACGCGCTGCCTCCTGAGAGAGGGAAAGATGGAGGTGGGGAACGTGAGCGGATGTGGTGGTGAAGTGGCGGTCCAGAAACAACCCCTAGGCACAGAACAAATCTGTATAGAAGCAATGTGGCTATTATTCCAATGAGCCCATCAACTGAAAACACGTCGGTGGAAACAGAAATAGAACTCTAGATCTGTGGCTACAACAATATTGCTTACATCTATCCAATACTTCCAGATGTACACATACCTAGGGTGTAAACTCTACATCTTGTTTCTGGGCTGGGCCCTGGTTATTCATTTATGAGCCTTCATCTATTCACGTTTGAATTCATTCACCATTGTGTTCCCTCCGTATGCCTGTGTGCGGGGGCATGTCTAAGTGTGCGTGTGTGGCGGCAAACCTCGGGCGAATCAGAGCGCTGCTCCATGCTGACCTCTTGTCCCAGAGACATGGCGATGGCTCTCATCATCTGGTCTTCTTCTGACATGGTCATGTCCTACAGACAGAGGGACATACAAGTACTCTTAATATACACTATGGGAGGGGGGACTGTAATCTGTAATATGAGCATCGCTACCTCTGTGTGTGTGTGTGTGTGTGTGTGTGTGTGTGTGTGTGTGTGTGTGTGTGTGCGTGTGCGTGTGCGGTCGTACCCTGACGGCTCCGCTGAGTAGAGGAGGAGGGTGTGTGAGCAGGTACTCTGTGGCCTGCTCCATGGTGCTGGTGTTCACCAGGGCCTCCATGGCATGCTCTCTGGAGAAACCCATGTCCATCAGCTAGATAGAGGAGAGAACACGGGTTACATAAGGTTAAAGGAGAGAGAGAAAGAGGGGCGAGGGCGAGAGGAGTCACAGGACAGGGTTAGAGCAGAGTTCCTTCTAGGACGTCTTTCCTAGCCACTGTGCTTCTGCCTCTGCATTGCTTGTTCTTGGGGTTTTAGGTAGGGTTTCTGTAGAGCACTTTGTGGGAACTGCAGATGTAAAAATTTTATAAAATACATTTGATTGATAGAGGAAGGGAGGAAGAGAGAACAGAGGCACAGAGAGATCAGAGTGACCGGGGACATCCTTCCAAAATGACCTCCTATCCATCCTCCCTAACCTCTACATAGCATGATATCCTACCCTCTACCCAGTTCTCATGCCTCAATGTTTTGAAATTCCATCCATTTGATTTAAAGCAGGTCTCTTCTCACATTTATCCTCCAAAATATGCCTCTGTCCTCACACTATCTCTCCCTCCCAAGTGGCGCAGCGGTCTAAGACACTGCATCTCAGTGCATAAGGCGTCACTAGTCCCTGGTTTGATTCCAGGCTGTATTACATCCGGTCATGATTGGGAGTCCCATTGGGCGGCGCACACTTGGCCCAGCGTCGTCCGGGTTCAGCTGTCATTGTAAATAAGAATTTGTTCTTAACAGACTTGCCTAGTTAAGTAAAATACATGTTAAATCCCTCCTTAACCGTGACCCCAATTACAAGCACAAGAGAGCAGTATAAATTCTATATAATGTGCACTCGCGCCAGCTCGCATCGAAAATAATGTGTAAGTTCCGCACAGTGTAGGAGAAAGCATGCACAGCTCAGGTCAAGTATAAATGGACTTTCAGATTCACACTGGTTGTGGAGCCAGCTAGCTGTATACCTGCTGTAGCTGCTGCTGGTTGACGTTTGGCTGCCTCTCCCTGCCTCCTCCCTGACTCTGTCATAACAAGACAAAGTGGAGCAGGCCACGCCAGAGTGAGGGTTCAAGGGGACAATAGGTTGACAACAAAACAGTCCAATTTCATCTTATTACAACATGACAACCTTATTAGTTAACAAGAAAGTGAATGTGCAACAGAGGTTATCAAATTGAGGCTTTCAAATCGTATCTTGCAATGGATGCAATTATATCTACCAAAGCTGTCAAATGCCAATCTGTCTATGAGAAAAGCAATCCGCCAAAAATACATTTCTATGAAGAAACAGTCCCAAAGTTAATAGAATCCAAAAACGCAAACTGATCAACACCAATACACTCCCCTTGACACCCCCACTTCCCTCCTGTCCCCTTACCTGCTGTAGCGGAACCTGGTTAACCTGTGGTTCTCTCCTGGGTGTAGAGTTACTAGAGTCCTCTGCTGCTTCACCTGGTGCAGGTGGTGCTGTACTGCCTCCGGTAGCCGGTCCTGACCCGGAACCTGCTGGCACCTCTGCTGCAGTCACTGCTGCTCCAGGGGCCCCTACAGCTCCACCTCCACCTATTTTAAATGCAAGCATTTGAAATGATAGTGTCCTTGGACAGTTCTTGTATGTTAATCCTTAATGTGCATAAACGTTGTAAATTGTGTCAAATAATTCAGCTTTCACTGCTGTTAATATCATTAAAACACACAAAAAAATGTAAACGATAAGTAGGCATTGGTCTGAAAACAAGGAAATTCCAATGAGCACCACAACTAATTCACCCATACTCCACCAAGGTTTTCCAGCACACAGTAGCTCTACAGTAGCTCTTCCAGCACACATTCATGCTCTACAGTAGCTATTATATCCACGGGGCAGGTGGGTTTAGGGTCATGAAACAATGTGTGAATGAAGGGTGAGTGGGTGGCAGGCAGGTTGAATAAATACAATTTAACAAAAAATCATAAATGTATCATTCTTACGCAATTTATATCTAGGATACATTGAGGGTTGTTTTTCATTATTTTTAAGGCATCAGCATGCTTCTCAGCTGAAACAGTTCGGAAGAGTTTGTGCATATATTATGACGACATTCTGACGTTTTTGTTTGTTTTGTACTACGGTAAGGTTTTTTTTCGGCTGTTCGGGCACACTTTTTTCTTGAGGCCAGCCGAAGTTTGAGCTGAAGTTGAAGACCCTTTGTCCGTGATTGGTCAACTGTAGGGATTCTTCAATAAAGTCTTTGTAGTCATTCAATGAGAACAAATTTTCATGAAATGTTTTTCAATGAGAAATACTATCAAGTATCTTAAATAAAAAGTGAGCGACTAAGATCTCCGGGGGAAAAAAAACTTAATGACAGATTTCTTGTGTCATCTTAGATCAAATCTGACTATTTTGAGGAAGTGTATATTGGCTACAGAGTCTCAAAATGGACAGAGGTTTTCTTATTTTTCAAGCAGGTGATCTTTTAAGGGAGTATGCTAGCTCACTCGTTTGGTTTGCCTAGTCGCCAGCCGAACTGAAGCATGCTGACCAACCTTTAGGCATTAGTGCGTAAGCCTAAACTTTAGGGCATGAATTTAGGACTGTAGTCAAGATACATTTTAAAACATTTAATCATGAGCCATTTCAAAATGATTTGGCTGCGCTACCCAGGGAGCTGATTTATCTAGAGGATGATTTAAATCACGCGAGAGAATGTTTTACTGATTTGCTCACTGAGGTAATGGACCATCATGCCCCAGTAAGAAAGAGTACAGTTGGGGCTCATCCATCTCCATGGATTGATTAACTGGGTGAGGCATTTTCTCAAAGAAATATGGCAAAAGTCTTAGCAGACAAATCTAAACTAGAAATTGATGAAAATAATTATAGAACACCATGTAATTAGGCAGGTAAATTAAATCGTAAGAAAAAAAACATTTTCAAAAATGCTTTTATTAATGGTAAAAATGATTCTAAAAAGGTATGGAATATAGTTAAGGGCTTACTTGGTACATCTATTTCATCATACCCATCTAGTGTGGAGGTTGACGGCAGAGCAATAACAAGACCAGCTGATATTGCCAATCATTTTGCAGATTTTTTTTACTAAGAAAATTTCTATTTACTGAGCGATAATGTAAACACCCAATCTTCCAAACAAGCTATTGTCCAATGGATTGATGATCATATTATGAGCAAAAAAACCTGCTCTTTTATTCTACAAATGGTGTCAGTAGAGGTGTTAAACCTATTGAAGTCATTACCTGATGGTAAATCTATAGGTAATGATCTTATGGAATATTTTTTACTTCGCTATGCTGCTCCCCAGATTGCAGCTCCACTGAGATACATATTTAATTGGTCACTGGAAAAAGGGGCATTTGCAAATGTTTGGAAGCATGCTAAAATGTGCCCAATCCCGAAAGACAGCAAAGAACCCACCCATTACTCCTGCCAATAGTCAACCAATTAATCTACTCCCTTCACTCAGTAAGATTATTGCTTGGCTAGAGCTGCCCCGGTCAACTGTAAGTGCTGTTATTGTGAAGTGGAAACACCTAGGCGCAACAACGGCTCAACCACGAAATGGCAGGCCACACAAGCTCACAGAACTGCACCACCGAGTGCTAAAGCGCATAAAAATAGTATCCTCGGTTGCAATTACAGAGTTCCAAACTGACTCTGGAAGCAACGTCAGCATAATAACCTTAAGTCTAGAGCTTTATAAAATGGATTTCCATGGCTGAGCACCCATGTGCAATGCCAAGCGTTATGTGGAGTGGTGTATAGCTCGCCGTCATTGGACTCTGGAAACACGTTGTCTGGAGTGATGAATCACGCTTCACCATCTGGCAGTCCAACGGGCGTATCTGGTGTGGCGGATGCCAGGAAAACACTACCCTGACCCGATGTATAGCGCCAACTGTAGTTTGGTGGAGTAGGAATAATGGTCTGGGGCTGTTTTTCCATGGTTCGGGCTAGGGCCCTTAGTTCCATTGAAGGGAAATCTTAATGCTACAGCATACAATGAAATTCTAGATGATGCAGTGCTTCCAACTGTGGCAACAGTTTGGGGAAGGCCCTTTTCTGTTTCAGCATGACAATGGCCCTGTGCACAAAGCGAGGTCCATAGAGAAAGGGTTTGTTGAGATCGGTGTGAAAGAACTTCACTGGCCTGCACAGAGCCCTGACCTCAACCCCATCGAACACCTTTGAGATTAATTGGAACGCCAACAGCGAGCCAGGCCTAATCGCCCAACACCTTACTAATGCTCTTGTGGCTGAATGGAAGCAAGTCCCTGCAGCAATGTTCCAACATCTAGAGGAAAGCATTCCCAGAAGAGTGGCTGTTATAGCAGCAAAGGGGGGACCAACTCCATATTAAATTACCATGATTTTGGAATGAGATGTTCGACGAGCAAGTGTCCACATACTTTTGGTCATGTAGTCTAAATAAAAACTAGTAAATCAAGTCTGAAAACTAACAAACTAAACTGAATAAATAAATACATTTAAAAAACATGAATAGAAATAAAGACATCTAGAACTTAAGCTAGGTGGGGGCAAAAATAAAATTGAAACCCAAATGCTAACGACCCTGTCAAATATCCGGTATATGGTTCTCGCTAATGGCTGACCGAATCAAGACGAGGGGCGGGGAGTGTTGAGTACCTCCAGTCAAGTTGATTTGCAATTCAAATCTTGTGTCGATGAAACATTTGAGCATCAACCAATCCCTAATAACGTTGCCTTACTGAAAATGAGAACTAAAAACGCACACTCACCTCCAGCTCCAGAGCTGGGGCCTACAGGCACCGTGGTGGCCCCTGGGCCCCCCTCCTCCTCTGGCCGCGCCGTGCCCTCCCTCTCCTTGGCCAGCCGCTCCTGGATGACTGGTTCACCACGAAGGATGTGACAGAGTATAGCCAACATGGACTCAGCCATGCGGCCCCCGTACACTTTGAGGGGTTTCCTGTTCCACAGGCTTCGGATGCAGTTAAACGCCGCCTGAACACAGTGAGAGAGTGGGTTAGTATTACATAGATTACATCAAAATACACACTTTTTTGGTTACTACATGATTCCATGTGTGTTATTTCATAGTTTTGATGTCTTCACTATTATTCTACAATGTAGAAAATTACAAAAATAAAGACAAACCCTTGAATGAGTAGGTATATATATATATATGACCTTGTTTTTGAAAGAAAAGCAAATTTTTTGTCCATTAAAATATCAAATATTTCAGAAATACACTGATTTTTTATGGAATATCTACATAGATGTACAGAGACCCATTATCAGCAACCATCACTCCTGTGTTCCAATGGCACACTGTATTAGTTAATCCAAGTCTAAAAAAATTCTGGTTAAAGAAGCAATACAACTGGCCTTCTTTAGACTGGTTAAGTATCTGGAACATCAGCATTTGTGGGTTTGATTACAGGCTCAAAATGGCCAAAAACGAAGAACTTTCTTCTGAAACTCAGACTATTCTTGTTCTGAGAAATGAAGGCTATTCCATGCGAGAAATTGCCAAGAAACTGAAGAACTCGTACAACGCTGTGTACTACTCCCTTCATAGAACAGCGCAAACTGGCACTAACCAGAATAGAAAGAGGAGTGGGAGGCCCCGGTACACAACTGAGCAAGAGGACAAGTACATTAGAGTGTCTAGTTTGAGAAACAGATGCCTCACAAGTCCTCAACAGGCAGCTTCATTAAATAGTACCCGCAAAACAACAGTCTCAACATCAACAGTGAAGAGGCGACTCCGGGATGCTGGCCTTTATGTGTATGAATTTATTTGATTTAACCTTTATTTAACTAAGCAAGTCACTTAAGAACACATTTTTATTTACAACGACGACCCATACAAAATGACCTTGAGCGCAAACACAAACATCGCAGATGCCAATCAAGCAACCAAGAAACCACTTAACACACACACCTTCTGAGTGACGATGAGGAATCGCAGGGCGCTGAATTGGGGGGTGGTGGGGGTAACCCCAGGGACCTTGACGGGCAGGCTGTGGGGTGAGTCCAGCACGGTACTGGGATTCACCATCTTCTCCACCAGCATCAGCCAGGCATCCAGGAATTCCCCTGTCCCATCAGGAAGCTCAGTGTGCTCCAAGCCCTCAGAGACAGGCACCTTACCACCCATAGTAAGAGCCCAGTTAAATGTCCTGGGGAGAGAGAGGGGAAGGAGAAATGTGTCAGTGCTGCTGGGCAGAGAAACACATTATTGCCCATAGTTGTCCTTGTCAACTCACATGATCAGGTAAAACAAGGCCATACTCATAATGATTGTATTGACAATGCTGACAAAAGTAGTGCCAAAAGTCAATACGTATGTACAGTCAGGTAGTTTGCAACAGTAGTAGGGTTTGTTGTAGCTACAGGGCGCCAACAAATTCCATGTAAAGAAGTACAAACAGCGCAAGTCTGTCAGATATTAACAGAGCTAAGCAAGGGTGCTCCACTCACTGGAAGAGCGCGTCATGTCCTCCGGAGCAGAAGAACTTCTGCAGCATGAGGTGGTAGGGGTACTTCCTCTCATCGAACAGCATGGGGGACGTGAAGCCCACCGAGCAGATGAAGAACGTCAGCCTGGAGAGACAAGTGATAGTGTTAAAATTGACACTGGGAGCATTAAATCAGCAAATCAATAGATGCAGTTGGAATCGTTCTGACAAGCGTAAAGCCTTGTAACCAAACCAACTTCTTGCCCCTCCTACATGTTAAGTTTTTTTAACCTTTATTAAACTAGGCAAGTCAGTAAAGAACACATTTGTATTTACACAGACGGCCTACCCCGGCCAAACCCTAACGACGCTGGGACAATTGTGCACTATGGGACTCCCAAGGACGGCCGGTTGTGATACAGCCTGGAATCGAACCAGGGTCTGTAGTGACGCCTCTAGCACTGAGATGCAGTGCCTTAGACCGCTGCGCCACTCGGGAGCCCCAAGTGATGATCTATGTACAGAAGCAAACAACCCTCTGGGCTTATCAGAAGCAAGACAAAATTATTACCAAATCTTATCCACCCTCTGAGAACTATAGAAGAGGTTAGCTTGTATGGGCTGATGGGATGATTTTCTTGGAGATTGGGTGTGACAGGGTAGATCATGACTGAGTAGCATACCTGAAGCGAGGGGTGGGGGTGTAGGGTGGGGGCTGCCAGCTGAGGCCCTTGGTAAGCAGCTTGGTGAGGGAGGAGGCGGTGGCCCTGGCGGCGGGGGTGGGGGCAGTGCCAGTGCTGGTGGCGTGGTGAGAGCGGCGCTGGCGGACTGGAGAGCCCACACACAGCTTCACCAGCAAACCAAAGAGTTCAGCCAGAGCCCGGCCCAGGCGAGACGATGCTGGAGGTGAGAGAGGAGAGTTACACACCTGTAGGAAAAATACAGCTAGCGCTCGCAAATATAGGATCAGGAGTCAAAGCGGACGTGTTCTGACCTTCATCAGACAGTTAGACACACTTCTCCCTAACGCAGAGATTCTGACCGTACATCTCTCTATTTGGTGGGGATACCATTCAACTATGCCTACTACCCGACTACAATTATTTTTTATTTTTTTAATTACTCGAAAATAAAGAGAAAAATCGAGGATTTCCTCACCGGAGAGCAGTGGTTTGATCTGCTTGATGCGTGTGGCCATGGCGGGGGTCAGTTTAGACTTGGTCTTGGGGTCAGCGGTGCCGGCGGTCGGCTCGTCAGTCTCCATGGGGGCTAGCGTGTCCCCGTCCAACCCCATCCCCTCCAGGAGACCGGTGGCAGAGGGGTCCAAAGCAACAGTGTCAGACTCAGCTAGGGAGAGAGCGAGAGAGAGGGGAGAGGCCTAGTGGTTAGAGCTAGTGGTGGCTGGGCTGGAAGAGAAAGTTTGGCTAAAAGATGCTTCAATTCTTTCTTTGCACGTTGCTCAAACGATGCCCGACAAACATTCCGGAGTGGGCAGTTTTATCAGAATGTTTAAAAAAAAAGATTTAAAAAAGAACTGCCTAAAGCACACTGCCAAACATTGCCCAACAAAATGTACTATTGCATATTTCATGAATTAACGTTCATAAATATTTGATAATAACATTTTCTTTTGGTTGTTTTTCCAGTAGGAGGTCATCTTCATTACCAGCTCTCCTGGATCCTGAGGCGGTGGCTGTGGCTGTGGTGCTGCCAGATGGCTTGTCCTCTTTGGGAACAAGCTTCTGCATGTCAGCCTGGCCAAACTCACAGCCTGGGGGGAGACTGGAGGAGGAGAGGAGAGAAAGAGGAGGTTACTGTGTGCTGCTGGCTGACTGCTGAGGAAGAGAAAGCCAGAGAGAGAGAGAAAATGGGAGAACCAGATAGAGAAACACAAGGCCAAAACATATGGATAAAGCAAGAGGGGGAGAAAGCATCAGCTTAGTGTACCTGTTGGGTGTGCAGAGTGACAGCAGCACAGTGCTCTCCCAGACCAGAGAGCAGTAGAGCTGGCTCAGCTTATTGAGAACACTCAGACCTAGCTGGGAGCCCCATTGGTTCACACTGATGGCCCTGATCTCACTCTGTACAACACAAACAGGGGAAGAGACGAGACGGTTAATGCACCCACCACTATTAACACACTCACAGTCAAGCAACTCCATCCCAAAAATCACCTAAAAACCACAGACAGACATGGTTATTTGGAAATCCACAGACAATAAATCTGCAATATGTCGACAGTTGGTTGGTTATATACTGCTGACATCTTCAAACCAAGAGCTGAGTTTTTAAATGCATTTGGCTAAGGTGTATGTAAATATATATATAAATAAAACACACACATATACAGGTGAAGTCGGAAGTTTACATACACCTTACCCAAATGCATTTAAAAAGCTTTCACAATTCCTGACATTTCATCCTAGTAAAAATTCCCAGGTCTTAGGTCAATTAGGATCACCACTTTATTTTAAGAATGTGAAATGTCAGAATAATAGTAGAGAATGATACACTTCAGCAGTGGGTCAGAAGTTTACATACACTCAATTAGTAATTGGTAGCATTGCTTTTAAATTGTTTAAGTTGGGTCAAATATTTTGGGTAGCCTCTTACAAGCTTCCACAATAAGTTGGGTGAATTTTGGCCCATTCCTCCTGACAGAGCTGGTGTCACAGTCAGGTTTGTAGGCCTCCTTGCTCGCACACGCCTTTTCAGTTCTGCCCACAAATTGTCTATGGGATTGAGGTCAGGGTTTTGTGATGGCCACTCCAATACCTTGACTTTGTTGCATTTAAGCCATTTTGCCACAACTTTGATAGTATGCTTGAGGTCATTTGGAAGACCCATTTGCGACCAAGCTTTAACTTCCTGACTGATGTCTTGAGCTTCCTGACTGATGTTGCTTCAATATATCCACCAAATTTTACTTCCTCGTGATGCCATACATTTTGTGAAGTGCACCAGTCCCTCCTGCAGCAAAGCACCCCCACAACATCATGCTGACACCCCCGTGCTTAACGGTTGGGATGGTGTTTTTCTGCTTGCAAACATCCCCCTTTTTCCTCCAAACATAACGATGGTCATTATGGCCAAACAGTTCTATTTTTGTTTCATCAGACCAGAGGACATTACTCCAAAAAGTACAATCTTTGTNTTTCCTCCAAACATAACGATGGTCATTATGGCCAAACAGTTCTATTTTTGTTTCATCAGACCAGAGGACATTACTCCAAAAAGTACAATCTTTGTAGATGTCCTAACAGACTTGCCAAAACTATAGTTTTTTAACTTCTTAAGTGTAGGGGGCAGTATTTTCATTTTTGGCTAAAAAACGTACCCATTTGAAACTGCCTATTTCTCAGCACCCGAAACTAGAATATGCATATAATTGTCAGATTAGGATAGAAAACACTCTAAAGTTTCCAAAACGGTCAAAATCTTGTCTGTGAGTTTAACAGAACTGATATTGCAGGCTAAAACCTGAGGAAAATCCAAGGAAGGAAGTGCCTCTGTTTTTGAAACCATCCCTATTACCCATTTAAAGGGATATCAACCAGATTCCTTTTTCTATGGCTTCCCTAAAGTGTCAACAGCCTTTAGACATAGTTTCAGGCTTTTATTTTGAAAAATGAGCGATAACGATCACATTGTGTAAGTGGATAGGTGGGGGCTCTCAGAGTGAGTTGTGCGCAACAGAGAAAGGCGGCCATTGTTACTCCCGGTCCTAGTGAAAAACCAACACTCCCGGTTGATATATTATCGAATAGATATTTGAAAAACACCCTGAGGATTGATTATAAAAAATAGTTGACATGTTTCTGTGGACATTATGGATATTATCTGGAATTTTTGTCAGCGTTGTCGTGAACGCTTTTTCCTGTGGATTTCTCAGCATAACGCGCGAAACGAACTGAGGTATTTGGATATAAAAATATCTTTATGGAACAAAAGGAACATTTGTTGTCTAACTGGGAGTCTCGTGAGTGAAAACATCCGAAGATCATCAAAGGTAAACGATTAATTTGATTGCTTTTCTGATTTGTGACCAAGTTACCTGATGCTAAGTGTACTTAATGTTTTGTCGAGCGATCGATAAACTTACAAACGCTTGTATTGCTTTCGCTGTAAAGCATAATTTCAAAATCTGAGACGACAGGTGGATTAACAAAAGGCTAAGCTGTGTTTTGCAATATTGCACTTGTGATTTCATGAATATGAATATTTTCTAGTAATATTATTTGACTGTGGCGCAATGCTATTCAGCGTTGCTGATGACAATTATCCCGGATCCGGGATGGGTGGTTCAGAAAGGTTAACAAAATTTGTGGAGTGGTTGAAAAACAAGTTTAAAATGACTCCAACCTAAGTGTATGCCAACTTCCGACTTCAACTGTATATACACACACGCTAAGGTGTGTCATATATATACACACACACACAGTTGAAGTCGGAAGTTTACATAACACTTATGTTGGAGTCATTAAAACTAGTTTTTCAACCACTCCACAAATTTATTGTTAACTTCACTAGGGTAGTGGGCAGCATTCGGAATTTTGGATGAAAAGCGTGCCCAAATTAAATGGCCTGCTACTCTGCCATAAAATATATAATATGCATATAATTAGTATATTTGGATATAAAACGCTCTGAAGTTTCTAAAACTGTTTGAATGATGTCTGTGAGTATAACAGAAATCATATGGCAGGCAAAAACCTGAGAAAAAATCCAACCAGGAAGTGGGAAATCTGAGGCTTGTAGGTTTTCAAGTCTTTGCCTATCGAATATACAGTGTCTATGGGGTCATATTGCACGTCCTAAGGCTTCCACTAGATGTCAACAGTCTTTATAACCTTGTTTGATGCTTCTACTGTGAAGGAGGGGGGAATGGGAGCTGAATGAGTCAGAGGTCTGCCAGAGTGGCATGAGCTGACCACCAGCATGAGCTGGCTTGCGCTCCATTCCATTTATACAGACAAAGGAATTCTCCGGTTGGAACATTATTGAAGATTTATAATAAAAACATCCCAAAGATTGATTCTATACTTCGTTTGACATGTTTCTACGAACTGTAATATGACTTTTCGTCTGGACCTGCCCGCGCGTCGTGAGTTTGGATTGTGAACTGAACACGCGACCAAAAAGGAGGTATTTGGACATAAATGGACTTTATCGAATAAATCAAACATTTATTGTGGAACTGGGATTCCTGGGAGTGCATTCTGATGATCATCATCAAAGGTGATCTGTATGGCTTGGTTTTGTGTCTGAGCGCTGTACTCAAGATTATTGCATGGTGTGCTTTATCCGTAAAGTTTTTTTTGAAATCTGACACAGCGGTTGCATTAAGAAGAAGTGGATCTAAAATGCCATGCATAACAGTTGTATCTTTTAGCAATGTTTATTATGAGTATTTCTGTAAATTGATGTGGCTCTCTGCAAAATCACCGGATGTTTTGGAACTACTGAACATAACGCGCCAATGTATACTGAGATTTTTGGATATAAATATGAACTTTATCGAACAAAACATACATGTGTTGTGTCCTGACTGTCATCTGATGAAGATCATCAAAGGTTAGTGATTCATTTAATCTAAATTTCTGCTTTTTGTGACTCCTCTCTTTGGCTGGAAAAAATGGCTGTGTTTTTCTGTGACTTGGCTCTGACCTAACATAATCGTTTGGTGTGCTTTCGTCGTAAAGCCTTTTTGAAATCAGACACTGTGGCTGGATTTACAACAAGTGTATCTTTAAAATGGTGTAAAATACTTGTATGTTTGACAAATTTTAATTATGGGATATCTGTTGTTTTGAATTTGGCCCCCTGCAGTTTCACTGGCTGTTGACGAGGATGGTAGCGTCCCACATACCCTAGTGAGGTTAACAAACTATAGTTTTGGCAAGTCAGTTAAGACATCTACTTTGTGCATGACACAAGTAATTTCACCAAAAATTGTTTACAGAGATTATTTCACTGTATCGCAATTCCAGTGGGTCAGAAGTTTACATACACTAAGTTGACTGTGCCTTTAAACAGCTCGGAAAATTACAGAAAATGATGTCATGGCTTTAGAAGCTTCTGATAGGCTAATTGACACCATTTCAGTCAATTGGAGGTGTACCTGTGGATGTATTTCAAGGCCTACCTTCAAACTCAGTGCCTCTTTGCTTGACATCATGGGAAAATCTAAAGAAATCAGCCAAGACAAAATATTGTAGACCTCCACAAGTTTGGTTCATCCTTGGGAGCAATTTCCAAATGCCTGAAGGTACCACGGTCATCTGTACAAACAATAGTACGAGAGTATAAACACCATGGGACCACCCAGCCGTCATACCGCTCAGGAAGGAGATGCGCTCTGTCTCCGAGAGATTAACGTACTTTCTTGCGAAAAGTGTAAATCAATCCCAGAACAACAGCAAAGGACCTTGTGAAGATGCTGGAGGAAACGGGTACAAAAGTATCTATATCCACAGTAAAACCAGTCCTATATTGACATAACCTGAAAGGCCGCTCAGCAAGGAAGAAGCCACTGGTCCAAAACTGCCATAAAAAAGCCAGAGTACGGTTAGCAACTGCACATGGGGACAAAGATCATACTTTTTGGAGAAATATCCTCTGGTCTGATGAAAAATAGAACTGTTTGGCCATAATGACCATCATTATGTTTGGAGGAAAAAGGGAAGCTTGCAAGCCGAGGAACACCATCCCAACCGTGAAGCACAGGGGTAGCAGCATCATGTTGTGGGGGTGCTTTGCTGCAGGAGGGACTGGTGCACTTCACAAAATAGATGGCATCATGAGGCAGTAAAATTATGTGGATATATTGAAGCAACATCAAGACATCAGTCAGGAAGTTAAAAGCTTAGTTGCAAATGGGTCTTCCAAATGGACAATGACCCCAAGCATACTTCCAAGGTTTTGGCAAAATGGCTTAAGGACAACAAAGTCAAGGRATTGGAGTGGCCATCACAAAGCCCTGACCTCAATCCCATAGAAAATTTGTGGACAGAACAGAAAAAGCGTGTGCGAGAAGGGAGGCCAACAAACCTGACTCAGTTACACCAGCTCTGTCAAGAGGAATGGGCCAAAATTCACCCAATTTACTGTGGGAAGCTTGTGGAAGGCTACTCTAAATGTTTGACCCAAGTTGAACAATTTAAAGGCAATGCTACCAAATATAAATTGAGTGAAATAAATAAAAGCTGAAATAAATCACTCTACTATTATTCTGACATTTCACATTCTTAAAATAAAGTGGTGATCCTAACTGACCTAAGACAGGGAATTTTTACTAGGATTAAATATCAGGAATTGTGAGAAAAAAAATTAGTTTAAATGTATTTGGCTAAGGTGTATGTAAAACACACACACACACACACACACACACACACACACACATATATATACACACACACACTTTTTTTTGTTGTTGTTGCAAAACATCAACACCTAATTAAGACTACTTTGGGGGCTACTGGTGTGGTGTGACAATGAGAGACCATTGCTGATTGGTTCCCAGGCTTCTTACCTGTCCTACCCTGCAGGTGTGCACGAACATCAGGATATAGGCGTGTGCGGCGGTGAGCGCGTGTAGCAGGGGCGTGGCGCGGGCCGACAGCGTGGCGTCGGTCACGTGACCGGCGGTGGCAAGCTCTCGGAGGAGCACCGAGCCCCCGGGGACCTCGATGGGGCGGTGGAGCGGCTCGAGGGCCGACAGGATGCTGTCCAGCTGACACAGCCCTTCCTGGAGCACCTTGGGCTCATGGGACAGGGTCTGGGGACCACGGGACAACACACGGCGCTTCAGTATCAATACAGCACAGTCACAGGGATCAGAGACTGAAGTTGGTTACATTTAATAGGTCTCCTTGGAGTTAAGTCACAATACAGCAGCACCACACACAGGGGTCAGAGATTGAAGACCAGCACAAGTCTGGGATGCCCCAAGGGGCCTGGACTGTGGTCACAATATAGCAGTGTCAAAGGGAACCGTGGGAACATAGGACCTTAATCACAAGAGTCAGTTGTTGAGCTCTGCTTGAGCTCAGTCATTAACAAATTCAATGAAATCATATCTCCCCATGCTCCCAGTCTCACCAGTGTGGACTGTCAGATCCTGGCTACAGCCTGGCAGGCCTCCTACCCCCATATCTTGGGCCAATTGTTTTGGTAAAATTGTATTAAAAAAATATATATATACAAATATTTAAAAAAATAAAAAAAATAAAAGAATAATGTTTTAAATACTGCTATTTCTAGCATTATCCACTAGGTTTGCTGGAGGTCCAAAAAATTATTAGAAATGTTATTTAATTGACACAAGCTGTCTGCAATCGATCAATCAATGTCTTGTTGTTAATTGTACAAAGCCTATTTGGCAGGGAATACTATTTGTAGATCAGTGATTCGACACCTCACTTTGCTGAAGCTGATCCTCTCCAACGGACTGAGAAGTACATTACGGGCAGTTTAATCATTGATGTATGTGGTAGCAAACTCGGGGTGTAGCCCTGACCGGGACTCAAACAAGGGTCCAGCAACTGTTTGGCCAACAACTTAACCATTACGCAAGAGGTCCGAACCTCTTGGCCAACACTTTAAAGGGCAATTCTACCACTTTTCAACCTCTTTTGTTTTTTGATTGGAGTTAATTAATTGACACACAATTGGAGCTTGTGTTATTTAAATAACATTTTCTAGGATTTTCTACCTTCAGCAAACATAGCTGGTAATACCGGTCAAATAAAAAAAATTATAAGACAAAAAACAACTAAAACAACAACCCATGTCATGTCCCCATAACCCGTGTCAGGTCTCACCAGTATGGACTTGCAGACCCCGGCTACAGCCTGACAGGCAGCTGATGTGGGGAAGTCAATGGGCAGGTTGGGTAGACCCAGGATCGAGACCAGGGGCAGAAGACCCTTCTGGTTGACAAACTCCTGACAGTGGTCGTCGGTCGTGTTGTTACTCAGGATGGACTCCACAAACTTCATCTGAGAGGGGAAACCAGGGAAGACTCATGGTATGGTACAGTATGTAAACATCTCAAAAAGAGCTTGATTAGACGATAGTAGAAAACAATAGAGTACACACACTAGTATATGCTCCCAAAAGTGATTATTTTGTTTCAAACCTAGTACCAATGTGCAGATTTATTTTGAACACTCTCAAGGGAAACAATCTCATATGATTTGAGAGACTAGAATTGCTTCATTGACAAGTTTTGTTTAGTGGAAAGGGACTTGATTTAAGAGTGCTTTTTAATTGCAGGTGAAAGAATGGGAAAGAACTTCGACACCACATACCACATTGAGAATGTAATCCATCAGAGGAATGGGTATCCTCTCTTCGGTGCCAACAACCCTATAGGAAAAACACCATCAGCATTCCAACTCCCCACCGCAAACACATGTAACAAAATGTGAAATGTAAAACATTATTGAATATAGAGGAAAAAATTAAATATCAGAGGAGCAATAAATCCTGAATTGATCAGGAAAAATCACATCTCTGATTTAGTATGTCATACAGTTCAACTGGCACTGACTGTCTGTTGCTCTCTGGCTCCCCCTGCTGCTGGGTGAAGGTATGGAGCGCCTCCTCCTCCTCCTCGTCTTCGCTGGAGGCCTCCTCGGCGGCGTGGGAAGAGCGTGCCGGGGGCGCGGTCACGGTGCCATCAGTCTTCTGGATAGAGGGCTTCTGACAGATGTACTCCGGGGCTCGGCCCAGGTTACAGATCTCCTCCAGTAACTGGGAGAAGACAAGCATGTGTTAAAACTCTAGGGTCTAATAACGAGTTGTTCCTGTTCAGATCACACTGATCCAGGTTAGTTTACTACGCAGTTAACATAGTCAATCTGAATGATCGGGGTCCTAGGGTTTTTCGTGACCTGAAACTGTTCAACTCTGGGCCCTGGTTAAAAGCTGCAACAGGAGTTCAGTTTTTCCTGATGAAGTCATATGGTGAGGTAAAACTAGTAGTCTAGACATGATCAATGGTAGGGTAGGGCATTTAAGAGTTTCTGTGTCCGAGTACCCACGAAAATCATTTTGAGAACTTGAGTACCATGAAATGGGGCTGAAGGCAAAAAAGTGAGCGGTATGCCAACAGTTGTTCCAATTACTGGATGTTCTGGTCTTGAACCCATTTTCACTGCACTTGACATACAATAAACATCAGCGTTTGAAAGTTTGTCAGTACTTTTTATTTATTAATTTTTTTAAACATTTATTTAACTAGGCAAGTCAGTTAAGAACAAATTCTTATTTTCAATGACGGCCTAGGAACAGTGCCTTGTTCAGGGGCAGAACGACAGATTTGTACCTTGTCAGCTCAAATTGAGTACTTGCGCCCATCCCTGATCAATGCCGCTGATCATTTCAGATGGTGAACCCACCTTGATGATGGCAGTAGTTGCGTCAGTCTTCAGAGTGGGTTGATGTCTCATCAGTTCGTCCACAGCACTGCCCAGGTTGGATGCCGTGTCTCCTGTAGAAACACACACGTTAGAAAGGTTACATACAGACAGACAGACAATCTCATCTGAATCAACAGTGTAATGTGTCACCATACAACATAACTTGAATACACACACCTGTTTTTTCAACAGTGAATGGTGTTCTTCCTTTAAGTTCACAGAGTCCTCTCAAAAAGTCTCTCCATACTAGATTCCTATAACACACCCACATCCCCTACACTCACCCAGAGGGTCAGAGCTGCGGCGTCGTCTCATGGCAGGCAGGTAGTCAGGTGACAGAAGCACCTTGAAGAGGCGCTCAAAAGGCTGGCATTGGACGAAGGAGTGCAGGCCTCGCGCGTTCAGGCACAGGGCACTGAACACGTTAGGGAGAGAACCAAGCACCTCCCGGGTGGCCGGGACCTGCAGAGAGAGAGACTGTGAGAGAGAGAAAAGGGAGAAAGAGAGAGAAAAAGAAGGGGAGGGAGAGAGTGAGAGACAGAGTGGCGAGGGGTAGGGAACAACTAGGAGAGGGACTGGGAAGGAGGGTAGGGGGAGGCGCAGGGAATCAAAACGTAAAGGCAATCAGGAGCGGAGGGGAGAACAGGAGGAAAGAGTAAGGGAGAAAAGGAGGAAGTGAAACCAATGAGGGAGAATGACCGTTTCATGTAATGCTGTGTGGCAGAAAGGAGGAGGAGATGAGGGAGAGAGGAATGAGTTAAGTTGGAGAGGGAGGGAGGGCTATGTGAAGAAAAGTCTGTATCGCCTTATCCCGCTAGAATGAACGATATTCATCTTCAAATGATCTATTGATAGGACATGTGCCTGTCAGTCACAAAGCGAGCGATGACAGGGAAACACTGCTGATTTGTCTGCTGTCTGTCCCGCCTCTCGATACATGTGTTATTTTTGTGCGCTGTGGGTGGCTGCGGTTGAATTTCTTTCACGGTGGAGGGAGAGCATGATGAGTCTCCTGAGTGAATTGACATGCCCCATGTAATGTACAGTGCCTTCAGAAACTATTCATAGCCCTGGACTTATTCCACATTTCGTTTTTTTACAGCCTGAATTCCAAATGGATTAAAAAAAAAAATCCTCACCCATTTTCACACAACACCACATAAACAGGTTTAGAAACTTTTGCAAATCTATCGATGAAGAAATATCTAATTTACATTAAGTATTCACAACCCTGAGTCAACGCATTAGAATCTCCTTTGGCAGTGATTACAGATGTGAGTCTTTATGGGTAAGTCTATAAGAGCTCCGCTTTGCGTTGTGCCTAAGAACAGCCCTTAGCCGTGGTATATTGGCCATATACCACACCCCCTTGTGCCTTATTGATTAATTAGGTTATCGTCCTGCTGAAATGTGAATTTGTCTTCCAATGACTGTTGGAAAGCAGACGACCAGGTTTTCCTCTATGTTTTTGCCTGTGCTTAGGTCTATTCCGTTTCTTTTTATATATATATATATATTTTTTTTTTTTAAATTGTCGTTGCCGATGACAAGCATACCCATAACATGATGCAGCCACRACCATGCTTGAAAACATATATAGTGGTACTCAGTGACCTGTTGTTTGTGCCTCAAACATAATGCTTTGTATTCAGGACAAAGCACATTTCCCTGCTACATTTTTGCAGTGCTTTGACACAAACAGGAGGCATGTTTTGGAAAAAAGGTATTCTGTACAGGCCTCCTACTTTTCATTCTGTCATTTAGGTTAGTATTGTGGAGTAACTACAATGTTGATCCATCCTCAATTCTCCCATAACCGCCATTAAACTAAATGTTTTAAAGTCAACATTGGGCTCATTTCCTTCCACTTGAGCAACTGGAAGGACGTCTGTATCTTTGGAGTGACAGTGTAATTAATAACTGCACCCTGCTCAAGGGGATATTCAATGTCTGCCTTAAAAAAACAAAAATAGATCTGCCAATCGGTGTCCTTTGTAAGGCATTGGAAAACCTTCCTGGTCTTTGTGGTTGAAATGTACTGCTCAACTGAGGGACCTTAAGGATCATTGTACATGTGGGGTACAGAAGTAGTCATTCAGAAATCATGTTCAACACTATTATTGCACACAGAGAGTCCATGCAAGTTATTACATGACTTAGGCACACTTTTACTACAGAACTGATTTAGGCTTAACAAAGGTGTTGAATACTTGACAAGACATTAATTAGCCTTTCATTTTTTATTAATATGTATTTCTTGTTTTTAACAGGTCATTTTGACATTATGGGGTATTGTGTGCAAGCCAGTATCACAAAATCTAAATGTAATCAATTTTAAATTTCAGTCAAGGGGTATGAATACTTTCTAAAAAAGGAACTAAGTGTTAACAATGAGGTGAAATCCACTTAGGCCCAATTATTGTTTTGTTGCGCATTCCTTTATTTTCTTCTGCGTGTTTCATAGGCCTATATAGCCATGGAATACGGGCTCATAAGCTATTTACTGTGCTTTGATTTATTTTCTTCTGCGTGTTTCATAGGCCTATATAGCCATGGAATACGGGCTCATAAGCTATTTACTGTGCTTTGATTTATTTTCTTCTGCGTGTTTCATAGGCCTATATAGCCATGGAATACGGGCTCATAAGCTATTTACTGTGCTTTGATTGACGACCGAACAGCGTGTGTTGACTAGTTTAAAAAATATGTTGAACTGACGGAATAAAGTCCATCTCCTATATCCCTTTGCTATTCATAAACCATACAATGTAGTTATATTTCCAAGGCATTGAATCGGGACAAGGAAACTCAAGATCTCATTTGTATTTTCCTAGGATTTGAAGCCCATGTCGAGACTTGACAGGTGCCGCTCAAGTGACTCGTCAGTGTAGCCTACTGATGGGTTGGGTGTGAACGAACGGCTCTTCTTGAAAATAACCGAATCGCATTGGTGAGAGCCGTTCATTTTGGCTCCCTAATTTGCATACTGGTGCGCTACTATTGCTTATTGCCGATTATCTGCATATAATTTAGGAAAACCCCCTCCCCCTGAAGATGTTGGCATTTTAAAAACATTCTCCTGCAATTCTATATTGTTTCTCAACAGGGAATCCATGTTACTTGACAGAACACAACTTTGAAAGAGTAGACTAGACTTAGTTTTTGCCACAATACATTTAAAGGGTATAGTAGGCAAGTGTTTCTGACTAGATTACTAATCTACCGTCTTCCCTCAAGTCCCACCCAGTGTGATTGACAGATCTGAAATCCTACCAACTCTGACTCTCAAATATCCGTCCCCATCTGACAATTGCACCCACAACGAATGATTGACAGTCCAAACTGTCACCCAAATGACATTGATTTCCTTATTTTATTAGGCAAGTCAGTTAAGAACAATTTTTTATTTACAATGACGGCCTAGGAACAATGGGTTAACTGCCTTGTTCAGGGGCAGAATGACAGATTTTTACCTTGTCAGCTCGGGGATTCCATCTAGCAACCTTTTGGTTACTGTCCCAACGCTCTAACCCCTAGGCTACCTGCCGCCACTTACCCTAGGTGTCCACAGCAGCAGAGCCAATCAAATACACAATTTGAAGAACAAACAATTGTGGCAATTCATATCTTGCAGTAAAACTGTAAATATGATTTGAATCTCATAAGACCGGTTTAATGTTAAAAAAGATGATCGTACTTAGAAAATAGTCCTAATCCTATAGGCCTATAATACACTGAATTCATACATGTTCAGTCATTTTAATTGCAAAGTCACGTCTTTCTACTCAATACCACAACCAATTTTACCAATCAGGGTGGTAAAGTCGTTAAGAGTATTCAATAATTTAGCTGTGTATTTTGGATGGAATCAAGACATTCAAATGTACCAGTGGCCACCAGAATAGAGCTCGTTCATGAACCCCCCGGACCGGAATTCCCTGGCTGGCTACTCCATGTACTTACAAAGAACACTGAAGACTAGCTAGTGTAGGCGCACTGGCTGCACTGCTGTTTATGCATGACCCTGCTCTAAGAGAAAATGTGACATTTAAACATGTATAGAAGAAGAGTGGGGTGGACAGGAGGGAGCCATGAGAGGAAATGAGGTGGGGGGAGATCCGGTGAGCAATCAGAGAGAGGGAGAGAGAGGAGAAAGAGTGACCCCGCATTCAGACACTAGCGGCAAAAAACGCTCCCCGCAATTATCAACGCAAACCTGCATTGAACACCACGGAGTGGACGTTCCTATTCCGTTTTGCGTTCCTTTTCTGCACTGCTCTATTTTCTACACTCCTGTTGACATGTTACGCTTTCGTCCAGCCAACAAGAAAAATGTTGGAGGGACAGTGATCCGTTTAGATTGGTTTAAATTCTTCCAAATACAGGAGAGGGAGAAACATTATATTAAACGCCTTCACTTGCAGAAAGGGTTTTTGCCACTAGTGTCTGAAAGCGGGGTGAGCCGAGAGAGGAGGGAGTGCTGTGCGACTCACGTCTTTAATGAGCAGGGCATGCAGCATGACATCAGTCAGACCGTTATCCTGCAGGGAGGAGAGCAGAGACGGCTCCTGGAACACAAACACTGTCACCACCTCCGTTGCTGTGGAGGAGAGAGAGGATGGAGGGAGAACTTTTTAAAATCAGACCAAAATCTGACAGACAATTTACACCATTCCTTTTCGCTTAACATCAAAATGGCATATGATTTGATGGACTTTGGAGAATTGTCTCAAGTGAAATTAGTAAGCATACTATGCAATCTAATACATCTAAACCAAAGTAGAGGTCGACCAATTATGATTTTTCAACGCCGATACGGATTATCGGAGTACCAAAAAGGCCGATACCGATTAATCGGACGATTTTATTTATATATATGTAATAATGATAATTACAATACTGAATGAACACTTTTATTTGAACTTAATATAATACATAAATAAAATCAATTTAGTCTCAATTACAAAATGAAATATGTTCAATTTGGTTTAAATAATGCAAAAACAGTGTTGGAGAAGAAAGTAAAAGTGCAATATGTGCCATGTAAAAAAGCTAACATTTAAGTTCCTCTCAGAACATTAGAACATATGAAATCTGGTGGTTCCTTTTAACATGAGTCTTCAATATTCCCAGTTAAGAAGTTTTAGGTTGTAGTAATTAAAGGAATAATATGACAATTTCTCTCTACCATTTGTATTTCATATACCTTTGACTATTGGATGTTGTTATAGGCACTTTAGTATTGCCAGCCTAATCTCGGGAGTTGATAGGCTTGAAGTCATAAACAGCGCTGTGCTTCAAGCATTGCTAAAAGCTGCTCGCAAATGCAGTAAAGTGCTGTTTGAATGAATGCTTACGAGCATGCTGCTGCCTACCACAGCTCAGTCAGAATACTCTATCAAAACAGACTTAATCATAATAAACACACAGAAATACGAGCCTTTGGTCATTAATATGGTCAAATCCAGAGACAAAACGTTTATTCTTTCAGTGAAATACGGAACCGTTCCGTATTTTATCGAACGGTTGGCAACCCTAAGTCTAAATATTGCTGTTACATTGTACAACCTTCAATGGTATGTCATAATTATGTAAAATTCTGGCAAATTAATTACGGTCTTTGTTAGGAAGAAATGGTCTTCACACAGTTCGCAACGAGCCAGGCGGCCCTAACTGCTGCATATACCCCGACTCTGCTTGCACAGAACGAAAGAGAAGTGACACAATTTCCCTGGTTAATATAGCCTGCTAACATTAACTTCTTTTAACTAAATATGCAGGTTTTAAAAAAATATACTTGTGTATATTGATTTTAAGAAAAGGCATTGATGTTTATGTTTAGGTACATTTGTGCAACGATTGCGCTTTTTTCCCCGAATGCACTTTTGTTAAATCATCCCCCGTTTGGCAAAGTAGGCTGTGATTCGATGATAAATGAACAGGCACCACATTGATTATATGCAACGCAGGACAAGCTAGTTAAACTAGTAATTTAAACCATGTGTAGTTAACTAGTGATTATGTTAAGATTGATTGTTTTTTATAAGATAAGTTTAATGCTAGCTAGCAACTTACCTTGGCTCCTTGCTGCACTCGCGAAACAGGTGGTCAGCCTGCCATGCAGTCTCCTCGTGGATTGCAATGTAATCGACCATAATCAGCGTCCAAAAATGCCGATTACCGATTGTTATGAAAACTTGAAAAACGGCTCTAATTAAAACGGTAGACCTCTAAACCGAATATCACTGAAGAATGTGTGAACTGAGTACTCACCCAGTAGGAAGAGAGAAGGTCCATAGTATTCGGCATTACTGATGATGTGCTTGAGTGAGGTAGGCAAGGACCCGTCCATGACTGAGGAATAGAGGCCATACAGAGACAGGACAGTTAGTCAGGCCATTTCCAGGGGGTATTCATACAATCATACATCATGGAATATATCCAGTGCCTTCAGAAATTGTTCACACCAGTTGACTTTTTCCACATTTTGCTGTGTTACAGCCTGAATTTAAAATTGATTAAAATGAGATTGGGTATTGTGTGTAGGTCAATGACACAATGTCAATGTGGAATTTTGTTTTGAGAAATGATTACAAATGATTTAAAAATGAAAGCTGAAATGGCAAGCCTAATTAAGCTCAAGCGTAAAAATCACAAGTTGCATGGACTCATTCTGTGTTCAATAACATGTTTTTTTGAATTAACACCAATTAACATTAACACCCCATCTTTGGATGTTATATCAATACACGAGTCACAACAAAGATACAGGCATCCTTCCCAACTCGGTTGCCGGAGAGGAAGGAAACCGCTCAGGGATTTCACCATGACGCCAATGGTGATTTTTTTTTTTTTTTTTTTAAACAGTTGGAGTTTAATGGCTGTGATAGTTTTCTCCTAATGAAGGATCAACAACCCTGCAGTTACTCCACAATACTAACCTAAAAGACAGTAAAAAGGAGGAAACCTGTCCAAATCCCCCCCCCCCCCCCCCCAACACACGCATCCTGTTCGCAACAAGGCACTGCAAAAAATGTGACAAAGAAATATACTTTTTGTCCTGAATACAAAGCATGATGTTTGGGGCAAATCAAACAGCACATCACTGAGTACCACTTCATATTTTCAAGCACGGTGGCTGAATCATGTTATGCTTGTCAACGGCAAGGAAACTTTGTTGTTGTTGAAAAAAAAAAAAAAAAAAAAAAACAGCTAAGCACAAGAACAATCCTAGATGAAAACCTTGTTTAGTCTGCTTCCAACAGACACTGGAAGACAAATTCCCCTATAAGCAAGACAATAACCTAAAACAAAAGGCCAAATCTACACTGGAGTTGCTTAAAAAAAATACATAATTGAATGTTCCCGAGAGGCCTTGGTACAGTTTTGACTTAAATGGGCTTGAAAATACATGACAAGACATGAAAATGGCTGTCTGGCATTGATCAACAAAGAACTTGACAGAGTTTGAAGAATTAAATATATATATATTGTACCATACAGGTGTATTTGTACCTGCTGCCAAGGCAGCAGCTAATCTTCCTGGGGTGCAAACAAGATTAAGGCAATTATACTGAACAAAATAAAAACGCAACAATTTCAAAGATTTTACTGAGTTATAGTTCATACAAGGACATCAGTTAATTGAAACAAATAAGGCCCTAATCTATGGTTTTCACGTGACTTGGCAGGGGTGCAGCCATGGGTGGGCCAGGCTCACCCACTGGGGAGCTAGGCCCAGCCAATCAGAATAAGTTTCTCCCCACAAAAGGGCTTTATTACAGACAGAAATACTCATTGCTCTGGTGGACATTCCTGCAGTCAGCATGCCAACTGCACACTTCTTCAAAACTTGAGACATCTGTGGCATTTTGTTGTATGACAAAGGTGCACATTTTAGAGGGGCCTTTTATTGTCCCGAACACAAGGCGCACCTATGTACTGACTGCTGTTTAATCCGCTTGTTGATATGCCACACCTGTCAGGTGGATGGTTTATATTGGCTAAGCAGTAATGCTCACTAACAGGGATGTAAACAAATTTGTGCACAGAATTTGAGCAAAATCAGCTTTGAATGGAACATTTCTGGGATTTTTTTATTAAAGCTTATGAAACCAACACTTTACATGTTGCGTTTATATTCATTCAGTGTACATCACAACAACAAAAAACATTACACCACTCTAATCTACAATAAAACATTTGTAATTCCACAATATTATGTGTTTGTGTATCTCTTCACAGTCCACGTTGTTCCATAAGGTGTAGTTTCATCTGTTTTTACTGCTTGCATGAGTTACTTGATGTGGAATAGAGTTCTGTGCGTTTCCCCAGAGTCTGTTCTGTTCTGGGAACGATGAAGAGACCCCTGGTGGCATCCCTTGTGGGGCATGTATGGTTGTCTGAGCTGTGTGCAGGTCATTTGAACAGACAGCTCAGTGCTTCAACATGTCAACACAGTAGTGACGCAGTCAATCTCTCCTCTACTTTGAGCCAGGAGAGACTGACATGCATGTTATTGATGTTAGCACTCAGTGTATAGTTAATGGCCAGCCAGCCTGCTCTGGGCCCACTGTAATTTACCCATGTCCCTCTCTGTGGCACTTGACCATAGGACTGGGCAGTCATCCAGATGCGAGAAAACAAGGGAACTCAAAAGATTCATAGCTGTAATCATTGCAGATGGTTTTTAAAAAATGTTTTGACTCAGGGGGGGCGAATATTTATCTAATCAAGATAGTTTAATCAAGATAGTTTGTTTATTTATAACTTTTTTATAAACTTTATTTCACTAAAATCAATCAAATTTAATCCCACTTTCTGAAAGGACTGTATACAGATATGGCCTTCATGGTTATGAATAGTCTTCCACTTCAATTTGTTGAAGCACCATTTCCTACTATCAGCATTAGAACCCCTTGACCCTTAAGGGTGGCGGGTAGCCTAGCGTTGAGCCAGTAACTGGTCGCTGGTTCAAATTGAGTGAGGTATTTTTTCAGAGCTGAAAAATCTGTCAATGTGCCCTTGAGCATGGCACTGAACCCTAATTGCTCCTGTAAGTTGCTCTGGATAAGAGCGTCTGGTAAAATACTTATAATGATCATATAGGGCCAGTTATCCCAGATAGCTTAAAGTAGCTGGCCAGAGTTCCATAAATATGACCTATAATTGACTACAATATGAATTAAAAACATTTCCTTTCCAAAAAAAAAGATAATTAAGGATGTTAAGGGGATTCTGTTCCCCTGCTAGGCCTGTCAGGAAACAGAATGGTGTTGGCGTATACCAGTCAACAGCTGATTTGCTAGCTCAGCCAATGGAATCTGCTCACACTTGGATATTCAAATTAGCTACTACCTCCACTTGGGGCTAGTAGGCTATCTTGGTTTTACCCATGTGGCAGCTTAACCAAGTTAAATAGTGTGGATGGATTAAGGATTTGGAAAAGCATTATGGAACTACTAGAGTACTTTACTATAACAGCAATTCATGCGGAATGATTATTTCACAAACGTGAGTCGTTTGTCACTATTCCTGATATTTTTGTTGTTAGTTAGCTAGACTATAGCAGTCAACAAAAGCTAGCTAGGTTTCCTCGACATCGAACTTTACGATACAAACCACAGGACTTGAAATAGAAGTGACTGGTGAGGTTGTTGTTGCTAACACCGGCTGTGGATTGATTAGCTTGCTAGCTAGATTCTGTGTAGTGTGCACTCCTGAGCCCATAGGAGATTCTCAACAGATTATGCCCACTCCTCCGTCCACTCCACACCTACTTTTGAAAAAGGTCAAAGGTAATCGAGGAGAGGAGGCAAGGAGGAAATACGGAAACAAATGTGCTCGTCATCGGGCAAATGGCTTTTACAGCGGAGGAAACCAAAAATGTGTAACGTTTTTCAATTGTTGTGGCAGACATTTTATAGATAAAATGATAAGTAGCATATGGACCTTTGTTATTTTGTTCTCTATTGGGTCTCAAGCAAGGGGGAGGCCGATGACATCACTGATATCCATCAGATCAACTCCTTGAAGTTTTCCGTTGTCAAAAGAACAAACTATTTTGCTCAAACCATTCTTTTTATTTTTTGCCCTTTAGTGTGTGTGTACTTCACTGTACTTATACTTGGGATATCGCTTTTCAAAAGTTCAATAACAGCTGCAGGACGCCTAAGTCTAGAGAATCTCCATTGATCATGCATTTTATAGAGTGTGGTTATCATAGCTCACTCACCGTGGCGGATGCCATCAGAGAAGGCAGGGTCCTGGATGGCTTTCTTTAAAAAGTTTAACATTGACTTCAACAGAGCGGCCCTCTGGGGAATACACTGGACGCCTGCAAGGAGAAAAGCCATGGGAGATGGTCAACATGGCAGATGATCAACATGGAGTGTGTGCATGCGCGTGTACGTGCTTGAGTGTGCGTGCGATAGCCTAAGCTGAGAGAGTGTGTTTGTGCGAGTGTTGCATGCGTGTTCCTCGGCGTGTGTCTGTGTACCTGTACGGGGCGTGCTGGAAGTGTTGCTAAGTCCTCTGGGATCGGTCTCAGGTCTGGAGCCAGAGGAAGTTGAGGGACCAGGGCTGCTCTCCATCCTCTCTTCTGACACTGTTAAGAATACACAGTGTTAGCAGCCACAACACAAAGCTAACAGCCACAACACCACGACACATAGCCAACTCTGGACCTATATTAGCAACCATAATACAGACATGGAAAACGTAGGTAAATTGAGGCCATTTAACTTTTCATTTAGGAAGCTCATTACATTTGTAGCAACCATAACACTACAACGCGTAGCTAGTTACCAGGAAGTAGCATTGTAGTTTTGACATTTTTGTAAGCTTTATGAATAGTCTGGGAAAAAAATGTAGCGCAATGAGCCAAACACTTCATAAAAAGGCATCTGGCAGAAGTATTCATTCTAACATCTTTAATTTAACCTTTACTTTTAACAGGGAAGACATTGAGACCTAGGTCTCTTTTACAAAATGTGCCCTGTATACACACACTGCATTAAATAAAGGTTAAATAAAAAATTAAATAAAATAAATAAAACTTTGTATTCAGACCCCTTCCCTTTTTCCACATTTTGTTACGTTACAACCTTATTCTAAAATTTATTAAATAAAACATCAATCTACACACAATACCCAATAATGACAAAGCTATTTTTCCGTGTGCACATTTCAAAAAACTAAATATAGAAATACCTTAATTACATAAGTATTCAGACCCTTTGCTATGAGACTCACAATGGAGCTCAGGTGCATCCTGTTTCCATTGATCATCCTTGAGATGTTTCTACAACTTGGAGTCCACCTGTGGTAAATTCAATTGATTGGACATGATTTGGAAAGGCACACACCCGTCTATATAAAAAGGTCCCCCAGTTGACAGCGCATGTCAGAGCAAAAACCAAACCATGAGGTCGAAGGAATTGTCTGTAGAGCTCCGAGACAGGATTGTGTCGAGGCACAGGTTACCAAAAAATGTCTGCAGCATCAAATGGCCAAGAACACAGCGGCCTCCATCATTCTTAAATGGAAGATGTTTGGAACCACAAAGACTCTTCCTAGAGCTGGTCAGGGAGGTGACTAAGAACCCAATGGTCACTGACAGAGCTCCAAAGTTCCTCTGTGGAGATGGGAGAACCTTCCAGAAGGACAACCATCTCTGCAGCACTCCACCAGATCAGGCCTTTATGGTAGAGTGGCCAGACGGAAGCCACATGACAGCCCGCTTGGAGTTTGCCAAAAGGCACAGAAAGGAGTCTGACCATGAGAAACAAGCGTCACGTCTGGAGGAAGCCTACGGTGAAGAATGGTGGCGGCAGCATCATGCTGTGGGGATGTTTTTTAGCGGCAGGGACTGGTTGACTAGTCAGGATCGAGGGAAAGATGAACTGAGCAAAGTACAGTCGTGGCCAAAAGTTTTGAGAATGACACAAATATTAGTTTCCATAACGTTTGCTGCTTCAGTGTCTATAGATATTTTTGTCAGATGTTACTATGGAATACGGAAGTATAATTACAAGCATTTCATAAGTGTCAAAGGCTTTTATTGACAATTACATGAAGTTGAAGCAAAGAGTCAATATTTGCAGTGTTGACCCATCTTTTTCAAGACCTCTGCAATCCGCCCTGGCATGCTGTCAATTAACTTCTGGGCCACATCCTGACTGATTGCAGCCCATTCTTGCATAATCAATGCTTGGAGTTTGTCAGAATTTGTGGCGTTTTGTTTGTTCACCCGCCTCTTGAGGATTGACCACAAGTTCTCAATGGGATTAAGGTCTGGGGAGTTTCCTGGCCATGGACCCAAAATATCGATGTTTTGTTCCCCGAGCCACTTAGTTATCACTTTTGCCTTATGGCAATGTGCTCCATCATGCTGGAAAAGGCATTGTTCGTCACCAAACTGTTCCTGGATGGTTGGGAGAAGTTGCTCTCGGAGGATGTGTTGGTACCATTCTTTATTCATGGTTGTGTTCTAAGGCAAAATTGTGAGTGAGCCCACTCCCTCGGCTGAGAAGCAACCCCACACATGAATGGTCTCAGGCTGCTTTACTGTTGGCATGACACAGGACTGATGGTAGCGCTCACCTTGTCTTCTCCGGACAAGCTTTTTCCAGATGCCCCAAACAATCGGAAAGGGGATTCACCAGAGAAAATGACTTTACCCCAGTCCTCAGCAGTCCAATCCCTGTACCTTTTGCAGAAAATCAGCCTGTCCCTGATGTTTTTCCTGGAGAGAAGTGGATTCTTTGCTGCCCTTCTTGACACCAGGCCATCCTCCAAAAGTCTTCGCCTCACTGTTCTTGCAGATGCACTCACACCTGCCTGCTGCCATTCCTGAGCAAGCTCTGTACTGGTGGTGCCTCGATCCCGCAGCTGAATCAACTTTAAGAGGCGGTCCTGGCGCTTGCTGGACTTTCTTGGGTGCCCTGAAGCCTTCTTCACAACAATTGAACCTCTCTCTCCTTGAAGTTCTTGATGATCTGATAAATGGTTGATGAAGTGCAATGTTACTGGCAGCAATATCCTTGCCTGTGAAGCCCATTTTGTGCAAAGCAATGATGATGGCAATTGTTTCCTTGCAGGTAACCATGGATGACAGAGGAAGAACAATGATTCCAAGCACCACCCTCCTTGTGAAGCTTCCAGTCTGTTATTCGAACTCAATCAGCATGACAGAGTGATCTCCAGCCTTGTCCTCATCAACACTCACACCTGTGTTAACGAGAGAATCACTGACATGATGTCAGCTGGTCCTTTTGTGGCAGGGCTGAAATGCAGTGGAAATGTTTTTGGGGGATTCAGTTCATTTGCATGGCAAAGAGGGACTTTGCAATTATTTGCAATTCATCTGATCACTCTTCATAACATTCTGGAGTATATGCAAATTGCCATCATACAAACTGAGGCAGCAGACTTTGTGAAAATTTATATTTATGTAATTCCCAAAACTTTTGGCCACGACTGTACAGAGATCCTTGATGAAAACCTGCTCCAGAGCACTCAGGACTTCAGACTGGGGTGAAGGTTCACCTCCCAACAGGACAACGACCCTAAGCACAGTCAAGACAACACAGGAGTGGCTTCGCGACAAGTCTCTGAATGTCCTTGAGTGGCCCAGCCAGAGCCCGGACTTGAAACCAATCGAACATCTCTGGAGAGACTTGAAAATAGCTGTGCAGCAACGCTCCCTATACAACCTGACAGAGCTTGAGAGGATGGGAGAAACTCCCCAAAGAGGTGTGCCAACCTTGTAGCATCATACCCAAGAAGACTTGAGCCTGTAATCACTGCCAAAGGTGCTTCAATAAAGTACTAAAAAGTCTGAATACTTAATGTCAGGTATTTCTTTTGCTAAAATTTCTAAAAACCTGTTTTTGCTTGGTCATTATGGGGTATTGTGTGTAGAATGATGAGGGGGAAAAAACTATTTAATCAATTTTAGAATAAGCTGTAAGTAACAAAATGTAGAAAAAGTCAAGGGGTCTGAATACTTCCTGAATGCACTATATTGTGACAAAACTGAACATTTTAGAGTGGCCTTTTATTGTCCCCAGCACAAGGTGCACCTGTGTAATGATCATGCTGTTTAATCAGCTTCTTGATATGCCACACCTGTCAGGTGGATGGATTATCTTGGCAAAGGATAAATGTTCCCTAACTGGGGATGTAAACAAATTTGTGCACAATGAGAGAATTAAGCTTTTTGAAAGTATGAAACATTTCTGGGATCTTTTATTTCGGCTCACGAAACATGGGACCAACACTTTACATGTTGCTTTTATATTTTTGTTCAGTGTAGTCAAGGTGAAACATTCTGACGGAAGTTAAAACATGCCATTTTATATACATCTTATATGGCCGCGTTTTCACGAATGTTATTATATAATCGTCAAGCCCAATCAAAAGATTAGGGGACAGGACCTTGACGTAAAGCGGAAGGGGCAGTTACTTTCACAGGGTTTCATAGCCATGTTGATCCCTTATTATGATCTGAACAAATGTAGGCCTACACCCAAAAATATGGAACAGTTTATTGACAACAATAGAAAAAAAAAGAAAAGAGCTTACTGCTTTCTGACTGGCCGTCCATGTCCGTGTCCATGTCCTCAGATTCTACGGTGGAGTTGGGTCTCTGGATCTTTGGCTTGATGACAAAAGGACATTCTTTCCTAGACAGGTCCACCTCATGCTGCAGAGAGAGAGAGAGAGAGAATGAGGGCGAGAAAGAGGGTGAGAGGGAAGGAGAAAGAGTGCAAGGGAGTGAATGAGTACAGGAGTTTGGCACACGTTTGTTTTCAGCAGTGACTTTGAGCTGAGTAGCCAGACCCCCCCCCCCCCCCACCCCAGTGCTGCATCATGGACCCCGGAAGCGAGGTGCATCACCCACTCAGTCTTTCCCAGGTTATTTATTTAACATATTTATTATTCCCCAGGTGTAGCACAAAGGCCCCAGATGCACCTTCCAAGCCCTCTGGCAACATTTCAATTGGAAATAATATAAGTGTTTTTTTGCTGGGGGCAACAGATATGCATAGGAGCGTGCCCTGCCCTGTATACATGTCCCTACGTCCCATGCTGATAAAGATGTTATGGCCAGTGTGTGTGTGTTTGGGATGGGTATAGTCGACGCGATGCGCCCCATAAAATGACATACTGTATCCCTACACAGGTTCATGCCTTTGTTATTGTCAGCCAATCAAAGTGACTGCAGATAGTTGCTCTACGTGTAGCAAGCAACGTGGAAGAGCTCTAACCAAGGCAAAATGGAATTTAAAATTACAGAATTAAGTCAGCTAAATGAGAAGGAGTAGGCTACAACAAGCAACCATCAGGTAGGCTGTTTAATCTGAACGGCGTTGTTGTAGACAAGGACAAGCAGCACAGCAAAATAGCCTCAATTACCTGGCTATCTCAGCTAGCTTCTTTACATCGATTTGATGCAGTCAAGACCGGCTCTACCAGATGGGATGATAGATAACCTACGGCATCTACACGTTTGTCTAACTAGCGCGAGTCTGTATGGCTACCCTCACTCCTGTGTCAAACACACCGGTCCCTGCCCATCCCCGCACTGCTGCAAGCAAGCAGAGCAGCACCTCTAAAGTCACGCACCAATCCAGTCCGCAAGTTTAAATGTAAAAAATAAAAATTTAAATGTTTTATTCATTTTTTATATATATGTATTTCAACCATCTGAAAATCCAAAAATATTTCAGGATATTATTTTAATAGTGAAATTATTTCAAATGCCCATCCCTAGTGTGTGTTCCCCTACCTCCAGCCTGCTGATGAAGATGGTAAGGCCAGTGTGTGACTGGAAGGCTGCCATGTCCAGATTGGTGATGAGGTCCACCACTCGGACCGCACGCGTCACGAACGTGATCTGGTCCTGCTCGTCCCCCAGGAACTTGATCACCTAAGGAAGAAGTAGGCAGTCTGTCTTATCCAGTGTCCTGTGTGAATTTAAGTATGCTCTCTCTAATTCTCTCGTTCTCTCTGAGAACCTGAGCCCTAGGACCATACGTCAGGACTACCGGGCATGATGACACCTTGCTGTCCCCAGTCCGCCTGGCCTTGCTGCTATTCCAGTTTCAACTGTTCTGCCTGCGGTTACGGAACCCCTACCTGTCCCAGACCTGCTGTTTTCAACTCTTAATGATCGGCTATGAAAAGCCAACTGAGATTTATTCCTGATTATTATTTGACCATGCTTGTCATTTATGAACATTTTGAAAAATCTTGGCTCTCTCTAATTTTCTCCTTCTCTCTTTCTTTCTCTCGGAGGACCTGAGCCCTAGGACCATACGTCGGGACTACCGGCCGTGGTGACTCCTTGCTGTCCCAGTCCGCCTGGCCTTGCTGCTATTCCAGTTTCAACTGTTCTGCCTGCGGTTATGGAATCCCTACCTGTCCCAGACCTGCTGTTTTCAACTCTTAATGATCGGCTATGAAAAGCCAACTGAAAATTATTCATGATTATTATTTGACCATGCTTGTCACTTATGAACATTTTTGAACATCTTGGCATAGTTCTGTTATAATCTCCACCCGGCACAGCCAGAAGAGGACTGGCCACCCCTCATAGCCTGGTTCCTCTCTAGGTTTCTTCCTAGGTTTTGGCCTTTCTAGGGAGTTATTCCTAGCCACCGTGCTTCTACACCTGCATTACTAGCTGTTTGGGGTTTTAGGCTGGGTGTCTGTACAGCACTTCGAGATATTAGCTGATGTACGAAGGGCTATATAAAATAAAATTGATTGATTGATTGATAAGACTGTGTGCATACAAACAGTACAGGGCAGATTCCCAGACCCAGATTAAGCCTATTCTGGTCTTAGAAAACAATTAAGCTCCTCTACTTCTGCACTAAAAGGCATGCTAAATGTGATCTTAATTGGGGTACCTATGGGCACATAAGCAGGACGGGAAAATGTAGGGCTGCTCAGCCTTTTTGCAGAGCGAGCCATTCAGAATGCTGGACCGGACATATTTTTTATTTCGCCTTTATTTAACCAGGTAGGCAAGTTGAGAACAAGTTCTCATTTACAATTGCGACCTGGCCAAGATATAGATTCTGTGCCGATCAACAGATCTTCAAAATGTCAGACACCTGCACAGAATGTGTGCCCATCAAACATACTTGGTGAAACCAGGCCAGCTCAGCAGAATGATATCTATAGTTTGCTTGGTGAGTAAACACCAGACTATTTGCATTCCCCCCCTCTTTTACGCTACTGCTACTGTTATTATCTATGCATCATCTAAACATATCACTTTAATAACTCTACCTACATGTGCATATTACCTCGACTAACCGGTGCCCCCGCACATTGACTCTGTACCAGTACCCCCTGTACATAGCCTCGCTATTGTTATTTTACTGCTGCTATTTAATAATTTGTTAGTTTTATTTCTTACTTTTTGGGGGGGGCATTTTTCTTAAAACTGCATTATTGGTTAAGGGCTTGTAAGTAAGCATTTCACTGTAAAGTCTACTACACCTGTTGTATTCGGCGCATGTGACAAATAGATATTTTTACCTTGAGCAGGGCTTCCATCATCCCACAGGAGACCAGGGCCTCCCCCCCAGCGTCGTAACTAGCCAGGTGGTAGAGGAAGGAGAACAGCGCCGTGGCAAACTGGTGCGGGTACGGCTCCATCAGAGGGTCTGAGGAGACAACCACAACAACAGGTTACAGAGGGGACTAGCTTCCATCAGAACACTGAAGCCAAGAGCAGGAACAGGGTGAAACTCCCAAACACACGTCGCCTAAATTGGCTAAGGATAGAATCCCACCCTACCTATGACCTTAATTCTACATCTCCTCTAGAACTGTATGGGCATCTCCTTTCAGAACGGTCTAGAAAAAATTTAAATAGACATTCCACAGTATGTCTGTGACTCACCGATCATGGCCTGTATGCAGTTGCGCACCAGTACAGGCAGGAAGCCGTGGTAGGAGGCTGTGCCGGTGCAGTCGATGATGTTGGACAGCTTGGGTGTCCTCTCAAGGTGCACAATGGACGTTAAGGTGCGTAAAGACGCTGCCTTTATGTCCTGTTGAGAGAGACAGGAGGACTCATGAAAAAGACTACTACATATACCATTCAGGGTTCCCACTCAAATCACATTTACTCTGTTTTATGACTGGGGAAACTCTTCAGGGACGTATACAACGCCGAGACAATAGTGATCGTATTATAATTTAATTCAAAAATCATTGGCCAAAAATGTACTACACATATCAACATCATATTGTTAATTGTCAACATCACAATCTTGTATAAATCACATAAATACTTAATCAACAACATCGACCATTCAGGGTAACATCGTACACACGCCACGTGATCGCAGTCACAATATCGGGCTCCAATTTCACACCTACTATGGTATTGTGACAGTAGTAGAGCGGACACGAGGGGAGAGGGAGAAGGGGAGCGAGAGAGACAAAAAGGTGCAGCTTACCACGAGCTGTTTATCTGTAATCTGTAGCACGTCCACCAGCTCCTCTATCAAGCCGTTGTAGAGAATACTGTTGGCAGACTCCTGGAGTGCATTGGAGTACACTGGGGAAACCGACACCGCCATAACACAATTAAGTTAGCGAAGGTATTTCAAAAGAATCATTGACATGAAATGCCTGATGAAAAGCATTGGCTTCATTGATCCGCAGCTACAACACAGACCAACACAGACACCAGCAAACATCGGGAACACTGAGACACGAGTACTGACGGGACGATTTGGCACTGAACAAGGTGATGGAAACTGTTGAATTATATTGAGCCGGCAACTCAATATCGGGACTGCAGATGAGAATTGGCCATGTAGCTCCAATCTGGTACATTGTACGTGATCTGGGTGAAATAAACACGCTTACCCAGGATAGAGATGGCGTGGAGCCTGGCTTGTACAGCTTGTAGTCTCTTCTTGTGGTTGGAGAAGCCGTGGGCCAGTCTGATGTGCGTGAACAGCAGGGTCTGCTTGTCTTTAGGGATGTTGTACATCACCGTCAGAGACTCCATGATCTCACTGGGACTCTCAGAGATCTGGAAACACCACAGGGAGGTTGGGTGAGCAGGACAAGATAGAAAATCAGAAATCCGAATTTTGGCTGGGGTAATATGTCAGTTTCAATTATATGAATGTACGATAAATGTCAGAAAAGGAATTCATGATCAGGAAGAAACACATTCCTGGTGGACTTAGTCCCAAAACAATTAAAAGGGTACAATAGACTAGTCCTCGCAATCTTTGGTTAAATTCATTATATGCACTGAGAAAATAGACAACATTTGTCCCTTACCTTGTCGAGCTGTTCAATGTGAATGTAGTGTAGTGTGTTACTACTGGTCTGTTGTGGGGAGAGAAAGTTCACAAATGGTCAATCAATCCACTCATAACAAGACATAGCCTAACAAGACCAGGGACATACATTAGTTGCACATTAATATTTGTTTTCTGGTAAGGAAAGGTGTCCGTCTTTACCTTCCTCTCCACTTTGACCTCGGGGCCAGGTTCAGCATAGAACTCAAAGTGCAGTGTGGTGGCACTGGGAGGGTACTTCTGCTCAGAGTGACGCCAAGAGAGAGGAGAGGGGTGAGGTTGGGGGTAGGGATCACAAGTCAAAGAAAAATGTAATCACTACAAAGCAAATTAGCCAATTGTGTGGAGACGGCAAGCTTTTATAGATTGTGACAATGACAAAGTGTGACGCTCACCGTCATAGCCAGGTCCCTGCAGCACTCTGCCAGGCCGAAGCCATTCTCCTTTCCTCCCCAGCTCTACACAGGGAACATCACAGACATCAGAACAGCAACTCCTACAACTTCATAGTCTAAATATCAAGGCAGGGCACATACATTGGGGACACTACCTTCCATATTGTTAGTAGTTGGTTTTTAAATACAACATAGGCTATGGCTTGCAACAGTAAAACTGAACGCAAACGAGAAAAGGCTAAGTCACTCCTTCAGTCCAATTTAAAAAGCCTTAACACATTGACAATGGTCTACCTACGACACCCATAAAGTACCATCAGCCCGTTGGGCTAAAAGAGATCCTAATAAACATGTTTGTTTAATTCTGACACCCGTACCTCAGCCAGATGTTGTAGGCGTGCCAGCAGAGGGGTCCTCTTGTCAGAGCCCAGTCTGGTGATGTAGTTGGAGCGTTTACTGAACACGTAGAGGAGGTTCAGCACAGACAGAACAACCTGCATGTCACACGATGCTAACAGGGTGGTCAAGTGCTGAGAGGGAGAGTGAGATCAAGAGCGAAAAAGAGCAAAAGGGGGAGAGGGAGCGAGCAGGGGGGGGGGGGGGGGGGGGGGGGGGGGGGGGGGGGGGACAGAGGGTTAATAAAGTGAGACTGATTGGCTCATTCCATCGTGGTTTGTGACAGGTGCATCACCCAGAGAGGAGAATTTATTCACTTAACCTTTATTTACTTAGGATATGTTATTGCAATGAGTCTCCTAGATCATTTTCCAAAGGCACCCAAAGCAACATCTTGAGTAGACCCTCTAGCAAAAAAACCTGTCAATCTCTAAACCAATAACGGGCAAACTCTTAGGCAGGGGAATCCCAACAGAGCTGGGCAGGGAGGCCTACTTTACCCATACAATGGGAGGGGAAAAAGTGCGTAGTCAAGGGAGGTAGAGGTGGTACTACCTCTATGGAGCTGTAGAGGTGCCTGGAGAAGCTGTACTCAATGAGCAGGGCTGTGAAGTTGAGCACGGCCAGCAGTAAGGCTTTGAGCTGCCCGTTGTCCGGCCGGTCACAGACCAGCAACCACGACATGTTCTCCACCGTCTGGCCCGCATCACACAGGATCCCATCGAAACGGTCCAGCAGGTCAACCCAGTGGTAAAGCTCACACTGAAGGGGTGGGAAGACGAGAGAGGCCGGTAAGGACTCTGGGGGTCACTTTAGATAGAGGCCACGTTCTGCTGATTGAGCGTTAAACACCAAGGCCATGTTCCGCAGACAAATGTTGTGGAATGCTGCTGATAGAATTGTTATGAATATAGCGGACATGATTCCTTATTTTACATTAGAGAAAATGTTGTTCTACATCATATATTCACATCGGAAAATCACACAATATTGTGCCCTGCTGAGCGCAGCCGAGGTGAATAAGGATATGTCCCTGGTGACCCCAAAATCTGGGTAATGTCAGTTAAATACAGAGATGGAAGGTTTCCCAGACCAGATTAAGCCTGCTCGTGGATAAAAAAACATTTACATGATCAGATAAGGTACTGCCTCTAAGATAACGTGATCTAATACAAAGATAATGAACGTCACCCAGAGGACATTAAATAATTTACTAAGTGTCTCTCCCTCCTGCTCACCTTGCCAATATTCCAGGTCTTGATGTGCTGCAGCTCCAGCAGTAGTTGCTCGTCGCTGCATCCCTTGAGCTTCTCTATGAGCGTCCTGCAGTCCGCAGGCTGTGAGAATGGGAGAGAGAAGGTTGGAGGGTGGTAGAGAGAGAGAGTGCGCGAGAGAGGGGGGGGGGGGGGGGGGGGGGGGGGGGGTGTGGTTGGGGGGGGGGGGGGGGGGGGGGGTGTATAGGAGAGAGGTGGGGGAGAGAGCGAAAAAGAAAGCGAGAAGGCTGTTCAGGACATGTACAGTGCGGGGTCAAAAAGGAACTACAGACAGTCAGAGCCAACATTATTACGCATACTCACAGCTTCTGTTGGGGTTTTCTTTAACTTGCTTCTGTCGACCTTCATTGTCGCTAGTTTCTAGCTGATGCTCCTGTTGGGAACAGTAGGATAGATTAGCATGCAGCCTGTAAGGAAACAATGAATGTGTATGTATGGAATCTGCTGCTTGCTACTGCATGTCACACAGTTAGGCTACATCAAGTACAGTAACAGAATGAGCAGGGACAGTTTGCATGCTGGATTTTAGACTGAAACGGAACTTGTGAAATATAATCAAATATATGCATTGTGTGTTCAAGAGAAATGTAAAAGTCACACTTACAGTAAGTAATTTGACAAGACCCACTTAACATCATGTTTCATTCACAATACCTGAAATTAGGAAAATAGTCATTAGCATTATGTAAACAAGGCATCATGGACTCAAAACAATTCTCTCCTTTGTCTGGGAGGGAATAGTGAGAATAGTTTCAAACACTTGTCAAAATGTGTTAGTTATGGTTAGACAATAAGAAATCATTCCTCCGATGAAAAAGGGTCTCTCGTCCAACACAATTCAAAAAAGAATAGAGACAGAGGGCCTAGCTAGACAAAATAAATTTGCTCAGTGGAGCAGACTCCAATCGGGTAGCCTATACCCAATTAGGTAACAGTCCGAATACAGCTTTGACAAAGAAAGCAAAATGTGAGTTCAAATGTATAGGCCAAAAAGATGAGGTGACAGTTACCCAGGCAGATCCAATCAACACAATATTGAGGAAAATGGTACATGTCCACCAATACTTCACTGAGCAACATAACAAACAGGAGTCATTTTCACACTCTCACTAAGGGTGTTGGTCCCTTTCAGCAAATTTCTGTTAACTCAGTAAGGTTCGCTTAAATTTTTTGAGCAGTGTGAACACTCCAAAAGGAACACCGAACCCTCAAAAGAGGACCAGGAGCGAACCTAGACCATCTCGAGAGGTGGTCATAATTCGGGTCGCTTGAAGTCCAGGGTCCGGTTCCCTTTCTAGGGCAATGTGAAGACAAAGCTCCCCAGGTTCGCTTGTCATTGTTCCCAGACCAAATACTAGACTACTGCAACACTATTTCCCTTGCCATATCCTCATATTTGTGCCACAAAAGAGAGAAGATGAGGTGCATGTTCACAGAAAAAAAAAACTTTGGGGATATTGATTAGCTATTGTCATGGATGCACAAAAATTACTAAATGTGTAGAGTTCTTAGTTCAGATTTAATTTAAATATGTGATCTATAGGCTAAGAGCTTCATAAGCCGTTTATTCCATTGTGGGGTTTGAATAGTGTGAAAAGACAACATATTTGGTGAGAATCATAAGGTACAAAATCAATACTAGCTCTTAAAAGGGGCTGTAGCCTAAATTGGGTGTACAATTTTCAATTACAACATTATTTAATCTGAAGTTACTCTGCCATTTATTATTTTACATGTTAATATTATCTTCTGGTTACAATTGTCTCTCATTCTTTAACTAAATGCAATCTATTAGCTTCCAAAACGTAAGTAGGTACATCTAGCTGTCCGATAACACGTTCTGATGGAATGGGTTGTCCTGCACTTTCTAAAAAATGCACTCTGGGTTGAGTTTATGTTGGAAAAAGATTTTGGTTCCTTTCGAAACTTAGCAATGTGAATGCAAAGAACTTGGACCACAAAATAGGTGAAGTGTACTGGCAAAAGAGTTGAGACCCATTCAAAGACTAGGGCTGTGTGAATACAAATAATTTAGTATTTTTTTACCTCAAGAGTTCACCTTGAGGACTAAGATTGGTTATTTTAAAGATGACTGTGTGAAAACGATAGTGAACCGAACCAAACCGTTTAGGGTGTTAGAATACAACAAACCCCAGACAATCATTAAGACTATGGCTGTCTGCAATTGACTGGATTTCAGGGGCCTTATTCAGCTGGTTCTAAACATTTGAAAACTATACTGATAATGCTGATACATTCTTTTGATGAACAAGAGTGTATTAGCTATATTAATATACATTACAATATAACTACATAGCTGAAAGATTCCAACACAGAACGAGTCAAAAATATGTTCCAGTTTAATGTACTGAACCTGTCAGGGAAAGTGTTTCAAAAGCATGAAAATGTTTGCATTGAAATGGTAGCTAATGCATGTCCACCAAGGGTCAGACTCAACGTAACAAAATAAGCTAGCAATCTAGCCTAACATCAGACAAACATGATTGCTATTCCAAGCTAAAACGTTAGCAAATAAACATACACAAAGTAAAACAGAATCAACCGAATGCTAGTGAGGCAACTGTTAGCTAGCTAACGTTACTGCAGTAAGGAAATAACATAACGTTAACTACCTGGTGTATACTAACGTTAGCAATTTAGTTAGCTGACGTTTGTTGACTAGCTAAAAAACCGGGAGTTCCCTAGCTAAAGCGGCAAATGAGAAGAACACACAATTTCGCTGACAAGTTAGGTACTTAGCTAAACTTTAGTCATACATATGTATTTCATACCTCATCGAAAGAAAACAAGTAAATTCGCGGTAAACCAAAATGTCCGGTTGGGAGGTTCGCTAGCAGCTAGTTAGCCACTTGGCCCAAGTACCTAATGTTAGCCAGCTAGCTGTCCGACAGGGATAACTGGCTAACGTTAGCTAGCTAGTTCAATCAATATTGCTTTTTATGATGTCAAAACAATAGTCAATGATTAGAGGCTATATAAAACAATAGACGTATCTTACGAAGTGCGTGGTAAACTTGCAAACTAACAAGCTATACGTTGGCTAGCCTGGTAAAGACAAGAGATTCAACCACCACTACCGCGAGTATTTTCCCCATTCCTCAAATGGTTGAACACGCTGTTGTCAAATCTAGTGCCCAGCTCCAGGCCTCACCAGAAGCCCTTACTCTCCTCCCCTGCATCCTTACCAATTCACAAATGTACACATTCCGTAAACACAACACGCTAGCTGGCAACAGTCAGACCCGACCGGCCGCGAATTAATCTGTTTTATTCATAGATTAATGCGAGCATTATAGTCCACCATACCTCCTCCAATATGCGTGAGGCGTATAAAAAGCTGCTCGCACTTTACTGCACACGCGCTGGCTAGCCTCTTGGTTAGCTAGCCGAAACGTATATCTCGCTGAATCATTCCCCCATACGGGCCTAACGTGACAGAGCGAGTTCGTGGTGTATTTGAGTTTTCGTTGGGCAAATTTACGTAGCTACCTGTGATAGAAGAGGGGCGTTCATTTCTCCCTCCCGCTGAAATATGTTAATATTTCTGTGTAAAAGTCTGCTGTATTTTTATTCAATTGTATTGTCACTGCAGAAACATTCAGGATTCGAAACCTGTGTGTAACTCAGTATAGAAATATATCATGGGGTGGAGATTATTAATATTTTTTCTAACAGATCCATTTAGATTTTCCAGAGTAAGTTACTGTCATGCACCTTTTATCTAGCTCCTATCAGCAACTGGAAGATCTCAACAACCAAAATATGTCAAATTATTATCTTTATCTAGATCCTCCCCCAACATTTTTTACACAACAAGTCACCATTCATTCATCCCATCATACATCCACCCTATAACTACTGGTACTAGGGTAGTGTTAGTTTCTGAATAAGCTGAAGCTACAAAACATCAGCAGGTGAGCAAACATCCTTTTGGCATTTTGACAGGAAATACCATCTGTATGTATACATCTACAATTTAGTAACATGTATTAGATTAATACAATTAACAATTGTTTTCCTCTTCTATTTACCTATGCAATTACATCATTAGAACCCATCTCAGAAACCCTGCAGCAAAAAGGATAACCACATTATTTGACAGGCGGATTTCAGATGACAAACGTTGGTCTCTAGAACAGTGTTCCACAGACAAAATAGCTTTTCAATGTCTTTCTGACACCCAAACCAAAAGGCTTTTAGTTACAATCCATAGTCAAATGAAACATGTAAGAATATGAATGCTCTCAAGTGACACTAATTCTTAGTGTTAAATAAATATCCTAATAATACAATTATAACAATTGTCAGAGTTTAATAATAATTGTAAATGGTAGTAGTTCACAATACTACTACTAGTTTGTAAATACCAGAAACTTCTTCGGTTCACTAGCTCCATTTCCTCCTCCTCAGCATAGTTTTGTGTGGTCTCCTAAAACAATCTGAAAGCATAAAAACAAGCACATCTAAAATGGAGGATTGGACAGCTGGGATCCTGGGGGGACATTCCAAACCTATAGATGAACAAAAAACAACTAAGATTGAATGGTAGGCCTATTGATTCAGTGAGGATGAATGGTATGAGAGAACGGTCATAGGTAGCAAATGGAATATTGGGCAGATTGTGAAATTGGATTAATATAAATCTAAAGTCTCATGAGATTTTTTTTTTGGCATATTAATAAAACATGGACAATTCAAATGATACTGAATAGTCCCAAAATGTCAACAATACATAATTTTACTATTAATCCAATGACCTGATTTGGCCTAAATCAATTAACTCCTCGTAATAAATTCGCGTGGGCTCGCTGTTCGGCTCATGAAACAAACGACCTCTCGCGCACAGTCAAAGGACCTGCCAATCAAAGTACCGGCAAGTCATGTCCAGAACTAGCAGCTGGTCTCTTTTCACATGGGTGTGGGTTTCTTGGTAAACTTTCATCCGCAATCTCGACTAACTCAATGTAATTTTCAAAGCAAAGGGAATCTGCCTCTTGCAAATGCCTTTACCCCATACAGCAGAAAATTCAGGAAACATGTAGCTAGCTTTTCACAGAACGCAGGGTGTGTTGTGTGTGTGTGTGTGTGTGCCGGTATGTGTTTCGCGCGTGCACAGCGCACCACAATGCTCTTTCAGTCCGTGGTTAAATTAAAAATGGCGGTTCACACAGCAGAATGTCCGTACTTTATCCTAAAACGACGCGCAATTCAGACCCCTGCTTAGCACTATCAAACACACATCAACACTATCACTAAACTCCCAATTTAAACAATTCATCATGCTTTTGCTCAATGTTAACGCAGAAGTGCATAGAGATGCTTACCGAGATGCGTGTAAATTTCATTTCTCCATCTTGCACTAGCGTCCAGCGAGCTGGGTTGAGTTTGAATCTCGCGATAACGGCGCTTCCTATGTTAGCCTTCTGGCGAGTCACTCCCCGTGCCCGTCAAATGAAGCTGCTGGAAAATATTGGATTTTTTTTTTTAATGGACATTTCAGTAGGCAAACATTGAATGGGATCAAGCAAGCAGTGATAGAAAAACCAAATTTTCTTGGCTCTTCCTTCTTTCAATACAAACACTACAAAATGATCTATCGATGTTCAGTGCATTCCACATAATACTGTATGTGGGAGATTACTCTGATGGTCATAGCTGATGTAGTATATCAAACTATTGAATAATCTTGAATACCTCTTTGGAATAGAATACATACTTGAACAGTTACTTTATTGCCCATCTTGACACACACGTTGAGGCAGTCACAAGCAGCACCTCTGGATGCAGAGCAGTTTAGAGATTAAGTGCCTTGCTCAAGGGCACAATGGCAGGGAAGTGTACCTTGGAGCGCTGATATAGGATCAGTTTTGCATTTTAGATAATGAATAAGATTATATAGACAGGGGGACCTAAATAAACAATCTTTGTGAATATGAGCCCAGCCGCCCTCCGTTTGCTAGCATGAGACCTGTCTTTAGAAACAGTTTCTCAATAATTATGACATGAGTCAGACAATCATATTGAAACATACAAGACTGAGGTTATTCTTTAATTCAGCTTAATATGAAAATTCATTCAAGGCAAAGAATAAACACCTGACATTCAATTCAGTCCATGGAATACAAATGCTATTTAACTCAGGCTTCAAAATGTGATTGAGATTTTTGTGATATTTTTCTACTGCTTGTGTAAATATCACAATAATAATGAGCACAATAGATACAAAATAAAACCCTGAGAGAAATTGTGTGACCCACACTATAAAACATTGCAATGTAAACATTGAGTAAATAGCAATGACTAGTAAGAGATATACTTATAGTTATATCAAAAAATGTATTATCATCTAATGACAAAGATTGAAAGATGGTACAGGCCTATCCTCTGAAAGTCCTTGGAAAAACTGTTAGAGAAGAAAGGAAACAAATGTACCGTGCATTCGGAAAGAATTGACCCCTTCCCTTTTTCCACATTGTTACGTTACAGCATTATTCTAACATTGATTAAATGTTTCTCAATCTACACACAATACCTCGTAATGACAAAGCAAAAACAGGTTTAGAAAATGTTGCAATGTATTAGAAATAAACAGAAATACCTTATTTACATAAGTATTCAGACCCTTTGCCATGAGACTCGAAATTGAGCTCAGGTGCATCCTGTTTCCATTGATCATCCTTGAGATGTTTTTACAACACCGATATAATGGCGCCGGAGGGGATGGCTGCCATTTTTATGTGCTCCTAACCAACTGTGCTATTTTGTTTGTAAATTATTTTGTACATAATGTTGCTGTTACCGTCTCTTATGACAGAAAAGAGCTTCTGAACAGCGATTACTCACCTCAAACTGGACAAAGATTTTTTCTTTAATGAGTCTGATGAAGGACACACTGCTATCGAGTCCAGGCCCAAATCCCCGTCATTAGCATGAAGACAGAATTCGTTGGCAGGTAGGTAAACCACCACTACCCTCTGTACTATTGGCCAACGTGCAATCATTGGATAATAAACTGGACGATCTACAATAGACTATCCTACCAACGGGACATTAAAAACTAATATCTTATGTTTCACCGAGTCGTTGCTGAATGACGACACATAATATAGAGCTGGCTGGGTTTTCCGTGTATTGGCAGAACAGAGCAGCTACGTCTGGTAAGACGAGGGGCGGGGGTGTGTGTCTATTTGTCAATAACTGCTGGTGCACGATGTCTAATATTAAAGAAGTCTCAAGGTATTGCTCGCCTGAGGTATAATACCTCATGATAAGCTGTAGACCACACTATCTACCAAGAAGCCATCTATTTACCACCACAAACCGATGCTGGCACTAAGTCCGCATTCAACATGCTGTATAAGGCCATAAGCAAACAAGAAAATGCTCATCCAGAAGCGGAGCTCCTAGTGGCCGGGCCTTTAAGGCAGAGAAATTTAAATCCGTTTGAACTAATTTCTACCAGCATGTGCAATCAGAGGGGAAAAAAACTACTCTAAACCACCTTTACTCCACACACATCCTCCTACACCGGCTCTAACGCTCATCGGATGTGCAGGGCTTGCAAACTATTATCATAAGGGGAATGCACCAATTTGTAAGTCGCTCTGGATAAGAGCGTCTGCTAAATGACTTAAATGTAAATGTAAATGTAATTACTGACTACAAAGGGAAACCCAACCGCGAGCTGCCCAGTGACACGAGCCTACCAGATGAGCTAAATGCCTTTTATGCTCCCTTCGAGGCAAACAACACTGAAGTATGCATGAGAGCACCAGCTGTTCCAGACAACTGTGTGATCACGCTCTCCATAGCCGATGTGAGCAAGACCTTTAAACAGGTCAATATTCACAAAGCCGCGGGGCCCAGACCGATTACAAGGGTAGTGTACTCAGAGCATACACGGACTAACTGGCAAGTGTCTTCACTAACATTTTCTAACACTCCCTGACTGAGTCTGTAATATCTACATGTTTAAAACAGACCACCTTAGGTAACCTGCCTAAATGACTACCACCCCGTATCACTCACGTCGGTAACCTGAAGTGCCTTGAAAGGCTGGTTATAGCTTACATCAAGACCATCATGCCTGAGCCCTAGACCCACTCCAATTTGCATACCGACTCACAGATAACCCAACGCAATCTCAAATCGCACTGCCCTTTCCCAACCGGACAAAATTAACACCTATGTGAGAATGCTGTTCATTGACTACAGCTCAGCGTTCAACACCATAGTGCCCACAAAGCTCATCACTAAACTAAGGACCCTGGGATTTGGAAAAGGAGGGCCGAACAGGCCCCCATTAACATTGACGGGGCTGCAGTGGATCGAGTCAAGAGCTGTCCACATCACCAAAGAACTATCATGCTCCAAACACCAAGAGAGTCATGAAGAGGGCACGACAACACCTTTCTCCCCTCAGACTGAAAATATTTGGCATATGGTCCCCAGATCCTCAAAGTTCTACAGCTGCACCATCGAGAGCATCCTGACCGGTTGCATCACCACCTGGTATGGCAACTGCTCGGAATCTGACCAAAAGGCGCTACAGAGGGTAGTGTGTACTGCCCAGTACATCACTGGGGCCAAGCTTCCTGCCATCCGGGACCTATATACCAGGCGGTGTCAGAGGATAGGCAAAATAAAATTGTTAAAGACTCCAATCAGGCCTCCCGAGTGGCGCAGTGGTCTAAGTCACTGCATAGCAGTGCTAGCTGTGCCACTAGAGATTCTGGGTTAGAGTCCAGGCTCTGTCGCAGCTGGCCACGATCGGGAGGCCCATGAGGCGGCACACAATTGGCCCAGCGTCTTCCGGGTTAGGGAGGGTTTGGCTGGCAGGGATATCCTTGTCTCATCGCGCACTAGCGACTCCTGTGGCGGGCCGGGCGCAGTGCACGCTGACACGGTCGCCAGGTGTACGGTGTTTCCTCCGACACATTGGTGCGGCTGGCTTCCGGGTTGTATGGGCATTGTCAAGAAGCAGTGCAGCTTGGTTGGGTTGTGTTTGAGGACGCATGGCTCTCGACCTTCGCCTCTCCCAAGTCCGTACGGGAGTTGCAGCGATGAGACAAGACTAACTACTACCAATTGGATACCACGAAATTGGGGAGAAGGGGTGAAAGAACACCCAAAAAAATTAAGATAGACTACAGTCACCCAAGTCATACTGTTCTCTCTGCTACCGCACAGCAAGCGGTACCGGAGAACCAAGTCTAGGTCTAAAAGGCTCCTTAAAAGCTTCTACCCCCAAGCCATAAGACTGCTGAACAATTAATCAAAATGGCGGTGACCAAGAACTCGATGGTCACTCTGACAGAGCTCCAGAGTTACTCTGTGGAGATGGGAGAACCTTCTAGAAGGACAACCATCTCTGCAGCACTCCACCAATCAGGCCTTCATGGTAGAGTTGCAAGCCAAAAGCCACTCCTCCGTAAAAGGCACATGACAGCCTGCTTGGAGTTTGCCAAAAGGCATCTAAAGACCCTCAGACCATGATAAACAAGATTCTCTGGTCTGTTGAAACCAAGATTGAACTCTTTGGCCTGAATGCCAAGCATCACGTCTGGAGGAAACCTGGCACCATCCCTACGGTGAAGCATTGTGGTGGCAGCATCATGCTGTGGGAATGTTTTTCAGCGGCAGGGACTGGGAGACTAGTCAGGATTGAGGGAAAGATGAATGGCGCAAAGTAGAGAGATCCTTGATGAAAACCTGTCCCAGAGTTCTCAGGAACTCAAACTGGGACCAGGGTTCACCTTCCAACAGGACAACGACCCTAAGCACACAGCCAAGACAACACTGGAATGGGACAAACCTCTGAATATCCTGGAGTGGCCCAGCTAGAGCCCGGACTTGAACCCGATCGTTCATCTCTGGAGACCTGAAAATAGCTGTGCAGCGATGCTCCCCATCCTGACAGATCTTGAGGGGATCTGCAGAGAAAAATGGGAGAAACTCCCCAAATACAGCTGTGTGAAGCTTGTAGCGTCATCACCAAGAAGACTCGAGGCTGTAATCGCTGCCAAAGGTGCTTCAACAAAGTACTGAGTTAAGGGTCTGAATACTCATGTAAATGTCTTTATTTTTGTTTGAAAAAATTTCTATAAAACAGTTTTTGCATTGTCATTATAGGGTATTGTGTGTAGATTGAGGGGGGAAAAATTATCAATTTTAGAATAAGGCTATAACGTAACAAAATGTGGAAAAAGTCAAGAGGTCTGAATACTTTCCGAACGCACTGTACGTCCAAAATAGATGGGGGTGGGGTCTAAGCTAACATATGTAATTGTTTTAAGATGGTGAAAACATGGATCACTTGTTTTTTTGGGACACATTTAACCCCTTATTTTTGTTGGCACACAACTACCTCCATACTTCCATTCGTTTGTATGGGTTGCCTTCACACGAATCTCGTGACACCTGTGGGGGTCATATTAGTTTGTAACACTAACATTTTTGTGAGAAGAATCGTTTTCAGGATGTCTCATGGTCTGACAAACACCTCTGTAGCTCGGCCACCTTCCACCGCAGATGCGGCAGGCTGACATATCTCTAGCTTAAACTGATGGATTTTAATTGAGATTTTTAAAAGTTGTTACTTAGATTGACGCATAGGTGCATCAATAGACTCTTAAGGATTTTAATACAATGCAAAATGTTCCTTGTTATATCATTACGATAATAGCAGTCAGAACCATCTTGAGAACATACAGGTTGTGTTACCCCTGCTGATGCATGCCAGATCATACATAAAATACCTATCCAGGTGTTGTATCAGCTAACCACATGTTACAGCAATCTGGTGCCTGACGGCAGTCGATGACGTGCACGCAACCATTGGCTGATGCATGCAAAGTCTGAGCAGGGGAACACGACCCCAGTGTTGCGATAGTGTCAACAATGATGCGCATTTCACAATCTGTTCAGTTAAGAAGCTGTAATGGTGTAGTAAATCCGATGAGTTCAAATACTATTTGTAATCTTTCAAATACTTTGAGCATTTGCTTTAGCCTGCCTGGAGTCCCAAGTTTGGTGGGTAGGGTTTGCACTATTTAGACTTTTTCTATTGGTTCCATTGCAACAGGCAAGCACAGCTAAATTATTTCAAATAGTATTTGAACCCAGATCTGGTGTAAGAGGTCTACCACAGAGAAAATAGTAATAACACGAACAATGTAACAGTACAGGCCCACTAAATTAAATAGTTGCACTATTTGGCCCCGTACATACTCAAATTGTACAACTGATGTAGAACACATTTGACACAAGTTGTGGAATGTTTTTCTGCACAATAATTATTATTACGGAAGCGATGTGGAGACACCACACTCTGCTGCAACCTTGGCGTTAAATGATGTGGTAAAGGCTATGGATAGGAGGAAGCACTGTGCTGCCCTGTTTAATGACCTATCGAAGGCTTTAGATTGTATTGAAGCCATTGGACACAGTTTATCATAGCGCACTACGCTTTAATACGGGCAATGGGTTGAGTACACATCACTGCATTCTGTATCTGAAAGTAGGCTGACACTCTTAAATGCCTTGTAGATCAATGCATTGCACTCTATTTATAAAGCCCTCCTGTATAAACTGTGGCGTACCTTACTTTATTGTTAACTTACAAGATACCAGACCCGGTCTCCCTTTGATCTCCACTGAGTTAGCTAGATCTGCTTTTTGTTTTTTTGCACCTTAATGATCCCCAATGCACTTTTAAAATTGGAGGAATTGCTGCCTCTAGGACATTTCAGAAGGCTAGCTGTTAGAGGATCTTATTACTACAGAATGTGTATATTGATATGTATTGTGCTAAACAGGGCTCACCTGGAAAAGTGACCTTGGTCTCAGCATTAAATTCTTGTCAAAATAAAGGTGAAATAAATAAAACAATGGTTGTGTAAAGACAAACAGTTGTATCACAAAATTATCAGTTGTATCATCAAATGCGTTTGTACATCAGTTGTACAACCTGAGTGTGTATGGGGCCTTTTTGGTACTGGTGAACAACTGCTGAGCACACATGAAATTGTTACATTCCACCTAATTACACTCATGACGTCATCGCTCACAAAAAGGAACTAACAAATGAGCCACGCACAAGCACTAATGCGAAACAAGTGGGGTTTTAAGAGGGGTTTTCAAAGACACTCATGGGCTGTCCTCTAAAAGTTGACTAGCAACACGAAACTGGGTCCTAAAAGACACCCACCATGAGTGCCCACTGAATTCGCCCCATAAAAGGGAAACCAAAATAAAAACCCACACCACTTTATAATATGGAGTTAACCAAAGATAAAAGGTTTTGAATTCACAAACTTAAAGAGGAAGACAGTCTAGCAATTTTAACATCTCTCCTGCCAACACAGATGAAACTAACAACTGATTTACAGGTGCAACACATCCTGACCAACAAGGATGATTCCAATAAGCGTGCGCCACACCCATACAGAACCAACCTATTAAAAAAAAGCCTGTAACACCTTCCTGCTTTAGTCAACAAGTATATTCCATGTACTTGTTGGAAAAGTTTGCTCACAACCAACAGAAAGCTCTAATTTCACAATTTAAATGCATCACTTTCTCCAATATAAACACAGCGTTAACTACCTCTCAACACTGCAACAATCATAAATCATTAACAAAACAGCCATTCATTAAAATATATATTTTTAAACGTGCACCAGAACACAAAACTAAAACGGACTGCGCACCTTTTTAAAAAAAATCTGAAAGTTGTCCTTACCATGGACATGTCTGATTTCAAAGGGAAACTCCTGCAATGTCCGTAGTAACTTAACTTGGGATTTTCTTCAGCACACATGGTTAAGAGAAATTGGTTACCACTCTTTGTTTTGGGCAAAGAACCAATAAACCTGCTGAAAGGTTAGTCAAAAACAGAGGTGCAAGGTGAACTGGCACTGTTCGGTTTACCCATCACCTGGCAAACGTGACAAGATTTACAGTAAACCAAAATATCCTGTTCCAGACGTGACAAGATTTTCAGTTTCAAACGTGACAAGATTTACAGTAAACCAAAATATCCTGTTCCAGACCAGAAGTTAACCAAGATATGGTCATACGTCTTGTTAACCCCAAGACGCTCTCTTGTCGAAGCGTAACTAGAACGACAAATTGAGATACACTGGGCCAATCGTCTTGCCCAGAAGTGGGGAACACCACTTCCTCAGCAGAACACCATCTCTGTCAACGTAACCCACACAAACTTCATCAAACTCCTCTGGATGTATCTCAGCAAAAATAATGAGGGAAGCATCTTTTCTCTGTTCAGCAATCAGCTGCTTCCTAGACTTTGAAGTGTCAACTGTAGGGACCCTCTTATTTCAGCGGTCCTACAAACTCACTCACATTTGGGGTTTTCAAAGGAGCGGTCAACGCAAGAGGTTCACCGAAATCAGGACCACACAAATCTCTCATAGATCGAACTTAGTGGGATTGCTGTTATCCTCCAACACTACACTTGCTCTCTGCAATATTCTTAGACATAGCAAGTATAATAGCACACGCGGAGAACTCCAGGGTACTTTTCTGATAACTGGAAGGACTGCTCCCACAAGAAGAAACGTATTTTTCTCTTTTATATTTATGTTTCAATTTAGGACACAGAATATGTCCTTTCACTCGGCAGTAATGACAAACGGGTTGATATGAAGCAGCAGTTTTCTGCTGATCCTTGTCTGGGGAAAAAGCAAAACCTCGTAGGAGGTAACTTCTCTCGATTGCTATTTGTAATTCTGTCTTTCATAATTTACGGAACTGTTGTCTGTATGCCTCTGGGAACAACTCTTAAACTCGAAGGATAGCAGCTTTAACAAATTCATAATCTGAATTTCACGGCCATTTTAGGGACGTTGCAATCCTCTTAAACTGAGTAAAATATACATCCGGCGCTTCGGAAGCCGGCACTTCCGAACGAGCTCAAACTCTGTTTAGGGTGCAGGATGACCCGACTTGATTGAGTACTTCCAAGATCTATCCCTCTTTGGCGTGCTGCTAACTCAACTTCTTTAACTCGAATGTTATGCTCACATTCCTGTTCTTGTCTGGCTGCAGGTTCTTCTTACTCCATATTTTTTTTTTACTGAATGTCCTGCTCAAACTAATTGCTGTTGCTCCAATTTTGCCTTTCGTTCTACCTCTCGCAGTTTCACATCTACAGGGTGTACACTACCACCTGTAGGACCCTTTTCACCATGTTTCCTCTCCAGGAGGATTTTCTCCTCCACCAAAGCAGTATCGATTAATTCTGACTACTGCTTTAGAATCGGCAGGTGCCACTTTGATGTCAATGTTTTGCAATGAGCAGATATGCCTTTGTACATTTATCCAGTATCTCCCAAGTTGGGTTCCCCACAAATGTTCCCAATTCAGTCAAATATGTTTTATCCTGTGAGTGTTCATGCAACTTTCCACTGCTTTGGAATGATTTCAGCGACTACAAAAAACCTGGGACAAGATCCCGGACGAGCCCCCCCTTTTGTTACGTTCCCACTAAGACAAACTCATGTCGTCGCTCACAAAAAGGGAACTATATTAAAATACCCAGACGGAAAAGCACCAAAGCGAAACAGGTGGGGTTTTAGGAGAGGTTCTCAGACACTCATGGGGGGTGTCAATTGAAAGTTAACTAGCAACAAGAAACAGGGTTCTGAAAGACACCCACCGTGAGTACACAATAAATTCACCCCAGAAAAGGCTAAATAAAAACCCACACCACCTTATAATACAGAGTTAAAAGTAAGCGGCGCTAACCAAAGGTGAGAACACAAGATAAAAGGCTTAACTTAAAAAGAGGACGACAAACGTCGGTCAAACACTTAAACATCTCTCCTGCCAACTAGAGCATTGGCTCTGCAGCTCTTAAATATTACCTGTGCCAGCACAGGTGAAACTAACGACTAATTAACGAGGCAACAGGTGCCACACCCTGACCAACAAAGATGACTCCAATTAGGGCGCGCCTCACCCACAGAATCAACCTTGATATCGAACGAGAGAAGAAACACAAAACCTGCAACAAAATGAATAACAAAAGTATATTCTATCTCCTCCAGGCCAATGCTTTTTACGTCTAACATATACACTGACACAAGACGAAATATTATTAATACTAAATGATAAATCAGGAACTTCATTATTCCATTATAACAATACATGACCAACTAAAAATTACATAATTATTACTGCATACAAATAAAACTTTGAATATTTCAAACATTTTTCCAAATTACATGTATTTTATACAAGGTATGTTAAGCAATAACAACAAAAAGACTTCTCCTTTGAACTATATAAAAACAAAATTACAACGATGTACATATCAGAATCATTATCAAATCTCTCGCTTCCTGACAGCACACTACAACTGTGTCTATATGTGTAGCACATTCCTTAAATAAAACACGTCATTCTACAGTTGCGTCCCAAACAGCACCACATTTCCAAAATAGTATGCTACTTTTAACCAGAACGCATTGGGCTATGTTCAAAAGTAGTGCACTACAGAATAGGGTGCCATTTGGGACACAACCTACAACTGCTGGCTCAAGTCTATACTACTAAAGACTTGAATACAAACCATGGTGGATTTGAAAATGATTAGGAACCAGATTCTTCATATCATGACAGTACTGTTTTGACTGGGTGGCTATATAAATTCCAAAATATACACATCTAAAAACACAGAACTTCATCCAGAAGTGAGTTAAATGTAGCTTGGGTACCAGTATGTGACCTGCCACGACAAGGAGTGACATGATGGCACACAGACTGGTACCCAGGCTAAGTTAAATGAATACAATAAAAAACACAAGTTAAATCTTTCTTGGGGTCATTAGCACACCGAGCATTTCTTTTAAAATATCTACATAAATTCTGGTGAAGAGATCCCCTTTCTAAAAGGTTTGGTTGCTATCTACAAGAGAAAAGTAAACACCTGGGTGGTGAATAGAAGTAATAACCTAAGTTTGTGGAAATAAAAAAGTAAACTAGAGTCGAAAGTGAGTTGAGAACATAGATGTGAACACAACTGTAAAGTGGTGGATGGGAGGCAAGCCTACTAGCACATAATACATATAAAAAGCTATCTAAAAGTAAGTCATCCAAAACAACATGAGTTCATCTCAAACTGATTAAATAATTTCTAAAAATCCCATTTGGCTGAATTGTCTGGAAAGAAATGTATATTTTATTTACCCATTTAAAACCTTCACCTCTTTTGACTTCAAGCACACCCACATAGAGACCCATGTCAAGTGAAGAACGGGTCATATCATGAGTTTCATAATAAAATCAAAGAATTGTTTTACTATAAATCATCAACTACAAATTTTTGACATTTTTCATTGTCAATTTGATGAATACATGCTTCTTGCATGTAAGTTTAATGGGTTAAATGATTAGATAGATCATATAGCAATTAAATTGATCCATACATGTTCAATTGATCTGAGCGGTGCATGACCAACTAAATGCTTACATGCTCCTCAATATATACACTACCGTTCAAAAGTTTGGGGTCACTTAGAAATGTCCTTGTTTTTGAAAGAAAAGCACATTTTTTCCCCCATTAAAATAACTTCAAATTTATCCAAAATACAGTGTAGACATGGTTAATGTTGTAAATGACTATTGTAGCTGGAAACGGCTGATTTTTTATGGAATATCTACAGAGGCCCATTATCAGCTAATCCAAGTTTATCATTTTAAAAGGCAAATTGATCATTAGAAAACCCTTTTGCAATTATGTTAGTTAGCACAGCTGAAAACTGTTGTTCTGATTAAAGAAGCAATAAAACTGGACTTCTTTAGACTAGTTGAGTATCTGGAGCATCAGCATTTGTGGGTTCGATTACAGGCTCAAAATGGCCAGGAACAAAGAACTTTCTTCTGAAACTCATCAGTCTATTCTTGTTCTGAGAAATGAAGGCTATTCCATGCGTGAAATTGCCAATAAACTGAAGATCTCTTACAACGCTATGTACTACTCCCTTCACAGAACAGCGCAAACTGGCCCTAACCAGAATAGAAGGAGGAGTGGGAGGCCCCGGTGCACAACTGAGCAAGAGGACAAGTACATTAGTGTCTAGTTTAAGAAACAGACGCCTCACAAGTCCTCAACTGGCAGCTTCAGTATAGTACCCGCAAAACATTAGTCTCAACGCCAACACTAGTCTCAAGAGGAAACTCTGGGATGCTGGCCTTCTAGGCAGAGTTCCTCTGTCCAGTGTCTGTTCTTTTGCCAATCTTAATCTTTTCTTTTTATTGGCCAGTCTGAGATATGGCTTTTTCTTTGCAACTCTGCCTAGAAGACCAGCATCCTGGAGTCGCCTCTTCACTGTTGACGTTGAGACTAGTGTTTTGCGGGTACTATTTAAAGAAGCTGCCAATTGAGGACTTCTGAGGCATCGGTTTCTCAAACTAGACACTCTAATGTACTTGTCCTCTTGCTCAGTTGTGCACCGGGGCCTCCCACTCCTCTTTCTATTCTGGTTAGGGCCAGTTTGCACTGTTCTGTGAAGGGAGTAGTACACAGCGTTGTACGAGATCTAAAGTTTCTTGGCAATTTCTCACATGGAATAGCCTTCATTTCTCAGAACAAGAATAGATGAGTTTCAGAAGAAAGTTAATTGTTTCTGGCCATTTTGAGCCTGTAATCGAACCCACAAATGCTGATGCTTCTGATGTCAACTAGTCTAAAGGCCAGTTTTAATGCTTCTTTAAATCAGAACATTTTTCAGCTGTGCTAACATAATTGCAAAAGGGTTTTCTAATGATCAATTAGCCCTTTAAACTTGGATTAGCTAACACAATGTGCCATTGGAACACAGCAGTGATGGTTGCTGATAATGGGCCTCTGTTTGCCTATGTAGATATTCCATTTTTTTATTTTTTATTAGCCGTTTCCAGCTACAATAGTCATTTACAACATTAACAATGTCTACACTGTATTTCTGATCAATTTGATGTTATTTAAATGGACAAAAAAAAAAGTGTTTTTCTTTCAAAAACAGGGAAAATGTTGAACGGTAGTGTGTGTGTGTGTGTGTATATATATCAAAGTATGAATAATACCAAATGTGAAAGCAGAATGCTGACTACTTCAGCGCTACAAAATATAAATTAAATCTATTCTGAATTATTAAGAGGACTGGAAAGGGGTATAGAGTGAGAACATGAGTGGATGACAGGTGCAGGTGAAGATACCAAATGAAAAAAAATTGAATTATAGATTAAAAAATATAAACAGTCTCTCTTAAAGCAGTCATGTCTTTCAGGTCCTCTTTAATTTACATCCATCTGTCCTCCATCTGTCCATATCCCCCGAAGCACCTCTCACAGGAGAAGCTTTCCATTGCGGTGTATTTTCAGAATCTTTCCTAGTCTCTGTTTTGCTGTTGCAAGTCCTTTCTTTGGACGTTTCCCTGAGATGGAGGTAGAAAGAAGGAATAAGGCAATGGGTAAGAAAACAGTTTGTCACATTTGTGAATCCTGTTCATTAGACACCAAATGGAGGAAAACAGACTGAAACAGGGAGGGATTATCTGGACAGGTAATTTTCATTTTCCGCTCTGAAATGTTTTCTGTTGTGTTCCCTAATGAACACAACTCACAGGGGTTACAGCAACAACAAAAAATCCCATGACTCAAACTTGAGTCGATCTCCGATTGATTTTCGGTGGGGACAAAAAAAAAGAAAAGTAATGACCATCATGCTTTTAGGGAAAGAGGATAATTTGTACATGTAAACTGCAAGTTTTACCAATTACAGTCCTTTTCAAATTGGATAAAAACATTTATTATTCAAATAATGAAAAAAATGAATCGATATGAAAGAAATGCGTCACAGTGACAGAGAAAGATCTTAAACCCCTGAACTCATGTCTATGTGCTGTGAAGTTACCAGTGTGTTTCTACAGTCATGACCGAAATTATTGGCACCCTTTATTCTTTATTAAGATGAGCAGAAATATAGGGCAGTGACGATCATGGAATTTTGGATGATGGTAATTGGTCAACCAAATGACCGCTGTCACCGTAATAACTGTTTGGGCGGGGGGCGCACATTTTCTCCTCTCTTCCGCAACTGACTGCATGTGCCGCCACAGAAATATAATTAATAGAATGGACGTCCTCATTCTATGATGGCATAATGGGTGGACTGGCAGCCATAGACCTGGTAAAGGAGTCATTGGAACGCAGAAGTTCCATTTACCAGATTGGAGAACATTCAACAAATCTGATCTAACATAGTGGATATTTGCCAAAACCTTAATGTTTTATGTACTGTAACAGGCCCACAATGTGCTTACTTCAGTCCAATTTGGATATATTTGCTATATAACATGTAGAAGTGACTACTAAATGCTAACTAACGTTTGTATAAGATGGTTAGCATAGCTAGCATACAGAAATGGTTGATGGTGGTCAAAATCATTTTTAACGAATGTAGTTGATCGGTAACAATGACATGAACATGTGTTGGGGTTGACAACCATACAAGCATTATACTTCGAAATAATGTGAAACACACTAACAATAGCCTAAAAGTAGACTAATTTTGCTGGGGGCAATGAGGAGAGTTGGGATCATTACCCCAAGGCCCTTTCCCCCCATGCGTTTCCATGGCAATTCCATTGTTTTGGCTGAGTTTGATTGACCTCTTTACCACATCCACTGCGAGTGTACCCATAAGTAAAATATGTGCTAAAATATATGCTGTAATTTGCTGATTCAACTCAACTGACATTACAAAAAACACATTCCATTGCATGAGGCACATCAGTTAAACATAATTTGAATGAACATTCACATTACCATGGAAAATATTGCATCACAATACCAGGCAGCCATTGTGAGTGTACGAATTAGTTAACCAGTCAAATTGCCAGGGTTAGATGAGGCAAGCCTATTCTATTTCTGTGTGCTGCTGCGCTGCATTGTCGTCATTCAGTCAGCTGTGAGTTAGACCCCCCAAAAAATGGTTAATTTATTTTCATGATGTCTAAACTATATTGTGTATGAAAAAAAGGGAAGATTACACTGAACAAAAATAAACGCAACAATCAACAATTTCAAAGATTTTACTCAGTTACAGTTCATATAAGGAAATCTGTCAATTGTAATAAATTCATTAGGCTCTAATCCATGGATTTCACCTGACTGGGAATATTGATATGCATCTGTTGGTCACAGAGATCTTTAAAAAAGTAGGGGCGTGGATCAGAAAACCAGTCAGTATCTGGTGTGACCACCATTTGCCTCATGCAACGCGACACATCTCCTTCGCATCAGGCTTTTGATTGTGGCCTGTGGAATGTAGTCCCACTGCTCTTCAAATCGCTGTGCGAAGTTGCTGGATATTGGTGGGAATTGGAACATGCTGTCGTACACATCGATCCAGAGCATCCCAAACATGCTCAATGGGTGACATGTATGGTGAGTATGCAGGGCATGGAATAACTGGGACATTTTCAGCTTTCAGGAATTGTGTTCAGATCCTTGCAAAATGGGACTGTGCATTATCATGCTGAAACATGAGGTGATGGCAGTGGATGAATGGCATGACAATGGGCCTCAGGATCTCGTCACGGTATCTCTGTTCTACCAATCATTGACAGAGCCCTCTGTTGATAACGTTGACATCAGCAAACCGCTCGCCCACACGATGCCATACACGCTGTCTGCCAACTGCCCAGTACAGTTGAAATCGGGAATAATCTGTGAAGAGCACACTTCTCCAGCGTGTCAGTGGCCATCGAAGGTGAATATTTGCCCACTAGTCAGTTACAACGCCGCACTGCAGTCAGGTCAAGACCCTGGTGAGGACGACGAGCATGCAGCCGAGCTTCCCTGAGACAGTTTCTGACAGTTTGTGCATAAATTCTTTGGTTCTGCAAACCCGCAGTTTCATCAGCTATCCAGGTGGCTGGCCTCAGACGATCCCGCACGTGAAGAAGCCAGATGTGGAGGTCCTGGGCTGGCGTGGTTACATGTGGTCTGCGGCTGTGAGACTGGTTGGACGCACTGCCAAATTCTCAAAAACGACGTTGGAGGCGGCTTATGGTAGAGAAATGAACATTAAATTATCTGGAAACAGCTCTAGTGGATATTCCTGCAGTCAGCATGCCAATTGCACGCGCTCTCAACTTGAGACATCTGTCTCAAAACTGCACATTTTAGAGTTGCCTTTATTGTCCACAGCACAAGGTGCATCTGTGTAATGATCATGCTTCTTGATATGCCACACCTGTCTAGTAGATAGTGAACATTTCTCCTTTGCCAAGATAATCTAACAGGGATGTAAACAAATGTCTGCACAAAATGAGGAAAATTATATTTTTGTGTGTATGAAAAATGTCTTTACGTGTTGTTTTTTTTGTTCAGTGTATATTATTATACTTATGTACTTGCTCAGAGAAAGAGATTTTAACAAGTAATATGTTTTCTCTCAAAAGATAGAGGTCCAAATTATTGGCACCCCTATTTCCAATACTTCAGCACCATCCCCTTTGCGAGGATAACGGTACTGAGCCTTTTTCTAAAATATTTTATGAGATTGGAGAACATATTTTATTTAACGGCCTAGGAACATATTTTCAATGACGGCCTAGGAACAGTAGGTTAACTGCCTTGTTCAGGGGCAGAACGACAGATTTTTACCTTGTCAGCTCGGGGATTCGATCTTGCAACCTTTCGGTTACTAGTCCAATGCTCTAACCACTAGGCTACCTGCCGCCCCAATTGCCGCCCTAACTGGGAGGGATCTTAGACCATTCATCTATACAACATCTTTCCAGATCCTTGATATCCTTTGTCGGTGCTTATGGACTTCCCTCTTCAATTCAAACCACAGGTTTTCAATTGGGTTCAAGTCCAGAAACAGATGGCCATTGCAAAATGTTGAATTTGTGGTCAATTAACCATTTCTTTGTGGATTTTGATGTGTTCTTAGGGTAATTGTCTTGCTGGAAGATCCACTTATGGCCAAGTTTCAGCCTCCTGGCAGAGGCAACCAGGTTTTAGGCTGAAATGGCTTGAGCTCTTTGGCCACGCACACCAGTGGTTGGTTTGGCGTTGAAAGAAGGATGCGTATACAGAAAATAAGGTCAACGGCATCAAACTTTTACCAGTACCAGGACATTTTGCCCAAAACCTTGTTGCCTCTGCCAGGAGGCAGCAACTTGGCCAAAAGTGGATCTTCCAGCAAGACAATTACCCCAAGCACTTATGTACTTACCTCCACCAGCTCCAGCGCTGCCGGGGCTAGCTAGCCCAGCGGGGGAGGCTGCAGAGGGGGAGTAAGTGCTGCTGTTCTGGGGGGAGAGGGAGGGTCGTCTGGAGGTGAGGAACACCCCAGGAGCCATAGCCGCACTCCCTCTGGGGCCCCCAGGGCCCGCCGTGTACTCATGGTCCAGTAGGCTGGCAGAGTAGCACTCCACCCTCTGCTCAGGGCTTAAGTCAGGGGTGGGAGGCTCCGGGGCTAGAGGGGGGGAGGGAGGGGACGGCTCAGCCTGAGGAGGTGGCTGTGGTGGGGCAACGGGGCGGGGCTTTTTGGTGTACTTCCTCTTGGTGGGTTTCTGGATCTCCTGGATGAATAAACAATAGAAATATTAGACAGCAGTTGACATTCAATCATATTCCCTAGCTCCTCAGAGGGTAGCATCTCAACATTTGGCTCTCATTTGTCCGTTTTTGGTGATTGTCTCATCTTTATTTTATTTAACTAGGCAAGTCAGTTAAGAACAAATTCTTATTTACAATGACGGCGTACACCGGGCCAATTGTGCATCGCCCTATGGGAACTCCCAATCATGGCCGGTTGTGATACAGCCTGGAATCGAACCAGGGTCATTAGTGACGCCTCGAGATGTAGCGCCTTAGACTGCTGCGCCACTCAGGAGCCTTCAAAATGTATTTCAATATGTGTAAGATTTAGTAAAGGGCACTACCGCTACCTGCCCTACCTCTCTCAGAACATGAACTTGTCCCAAACTGCCCCCTAACATACACTATATACAAAAGTATGTGGACACTGCTTCAAATTTGTGGATTTGGCTATTTCAGCCACACCCGTTGCTGATAGGTGTATAAAATCGAGCACACCGCCATGCAATCTCCATAGACAAACATTGGCAGTAGAATGGCCCGTACTGAAGAGCTCAGTGACTTTCAACGTGGCACCGTCATAGGATACCCTTTCAAACAAGTCAATTTGTCAAATTTCTGCCCTGCTAGAGCTGCCGAAGGTCAACTGTAAGTGCTGTTACTGTGAAGTGGAAATGTCTAGGAGCAACAACTGCTCAGCCGCGAAGTGGTAGGCCACACAAGCTCACAGAACGGGACTGCCGAGTGCTGAAGAGCGTAAAAAAATGGTCTGTCCTCGGTTGCAACACTCACTACAGAGTTCCAAACTGCCTCTGGAAGCAACGTCAGCACAATAAATGTTCGTCGGAGCTTGATGAAATGGGTTTCCATGGCCGAGCAGCCGCACACAAGCCTAAGATCACCATGCGCAATGCCAAGCGTCGGCTGGAGTGGTGGAAACGCGTTCTCTGGAGTGATGGTTTGTCGAGATCGGTGTGGAAGAACTTGACTGGCCTGCACAGAGCCCTGACCTCAACCCCATCGCACACCATTGGGATGAATTGGAACGCCGACTGCGAGCCAGGCCTCATCTCCCAACATCAGTGCCCGACTCACTAATGCTCGTGGCTGAATGAAAGCAAGTCCCCGCAGCAAAGTTTCAGCATCTAGTGGAAAGCCTTCCCAGAAGAGTGGAGGCTGTTATAGCAGCAGGGCGGGGGGGGGGGGGGGGGCAACTCCATATTAATGCCCATCGTTTTGGATTGAGATGTTGGACGAGCAGGTGTCCACATACACTACATGACCAAAAGTATTTCCCCTCCTCTCATCTCACCTGTTGTGCCAGTTTGGCAGCAGCTGCAGCAAGGCCAGTCTCTACAGATGCCACTCTGGCCCCTCCCTCACTGGGCGCTCCTGTTTTGGCAGGGTGGGGGTTACCCGGGCTGAGGAAACAAGAAAATATTGTTAGCAGAATTAATCAACGATATGTAACACTTTATTGGGAGAGTCCGCTACAGATGGTTACTACATGTTCAACTAAGTATCAACAAATGTCCTCGCTGTCGGTTTGGTCATGAAACATGTCCACTGTCTAACACTCAGTGACTTTAAGTTGAGTAGTGAGTACCTTTGGGGCTCCAAGGAGTGTCGTCCCAGTTTTTCTTCCTCTTCATCTTGGCCTTGTTGGCATGGCCCTCCTCATCAGACTCTAGGGAGGGATAGACTGAAACACACACAGGGGTTGGTTAGGAGGGTTGAGCAGGCAGGCAGGATAATGACGGTGACATCATTGGATCATTTAGTTTAGTATCCATCATAGTGCCTTAATTAGACCATGACTTATAGTTCCCAGGTGACCTAAACCCAATGTTTGTACATTTGTTTTAGCTCGACCGGGGGACCAGTTAAGCGAGATAATCCAAGATGGCGTAGCAGTCGGACGAGTCTTTGTTTTGTCCTGTCCAGTGTAATAGTCTTCGTATTTTTCGTATACATTTCGTATATATTTTAATTTTACTTTCCATCTAGGAACTGAATATACATTCCTACATTCCGCCTCACCCAATGTGGTACGGACCTGCTATTTTTTTATACTTTAGAACCGTAACCCCAATCAGAAGCTAGCCAGATAACTAGCTACTAGCTAGTAGTCAGTTAGCCACTGCTGCGGTCTTCACCCTCAACTCGGCACAGCCAGCTTCAATACCGGGCCAATACCTGCCAGTCTGCAAGCGCGATATCAACCCAGAGCATATAGGACTGCTTTTTCTCTACCACATCACCGGATTCTGACGCAAGCTCTGGACAATTACACCGTATCATCACAGCTAGCTAGCTGCAACCGAGTGGCTACTACTGGCTAACACCTCTGTCCCGAAGCAAGCACCAGTTAGCCTTGAGCTAGCCTCGAGCTAGGCCCATCTGCCGGCTAGCTGAAGAGGTCTACCAGCGAATTCTTGGGCTACAATAACAGCTACAA